>NW_003852405.1:10424421-10437971 GCF_000181295.1 Otolemur garnettii
CAGGAGGATGACTTGACCTCAGGGGTTTGAGGTTGCTGTGAGCTAGGCTGATGCCATGACACTCTAGCCTGGGTGACAGAGGAAACCTCTGTCTTAAAAAAAAAAAAATCAAATAGAGAGGACTCAGAATAAATAAATTAAGAAAAGGTTGAGGCAAAAGATGAGATTTAGAGTGAGAAGATCTGAATTCAAGCTTAGGGTTCTCCATGCTCGAACCCTGTTCTTTGCCAAGTCACTTAATAATTCCACACTTCAGTTTCCTAATGTGAAAAATGAGAAAAGTGTTGATATTAACTGACAACAAGGCTCTGTAGCTAAATTGTGACAATATATGTGAAAGAACTTGGTGAATTATAAAACTAGTCCATCCATTCATCTGTCTGTCTACTCCACCGACAAATATTTATTGATCCTGTGCTGCGGGAGGGCACATTTCTCACTGAACACACATTGGAAAAAAGAATATTTATGGCTGCTGCCCTCACAGAATTCACAGGCTACTGCAGGCAGGGACAGGAAAAGACAGACAACAAATCAGTTGTAATAATAGAAAACACTTTAGTGATGCTGACTATATTCTAGGCACTGATAGCAGTGCTCTGTACACCTACCTCATTTAATTCTCACAATATCCCTATGAAATAAATACCATTTTTAGGACATTCTATAGTTAAATAAACCAAGACTTAGAGAACCTGTTCTTGTATGAAAGGACAACAAACATAATTACTAAGGCTAAGATTTTTGAACCCAGTAGTTTTCCCTAAGCTTTTTGATATTAAGGGTTCCACATATGGCCTCTCTTAACAAACATATAATTACCTCTTGTGATGTATGCAAGATCTAACAATTTAGCTAGAAAAAGTGTCACATACCTCATTACTTAATATCACTATGGTCACCTTCGAAGTACTCCCCTTGGAAGCTATGCACCAACCCCAGAGTCTAGTCTACCCTTCAAAGCAATTTTGAAACTCTTTTTCTGGAACAACCATCAGGGTTGTTTCACAGCACACAAAAACATACAACAACAATAATGAACACCACTCAGCAAGACACTGACACACATGAACACGGCTGTGACATGCTGATTACACTGAGGTTGTAAAGTCTTACAAGTTGTTTGTTCAGTGTGACCAATGTAAGTGCAAGGTGGCAAGTAGGCAAATGTAATTGTCAGACCTTCGCAAGACAATAGCTCTGATGGTCATTGCAGAAAAAGAGTGGCTTTGAAGGATGGCTTTCCAGGATGGCTTTGAAGGGTGGACTCAGCACTGGCATTGGTGCATAGCTTCCCAAGGGGAGTACTTTGTAGGAGACTGTAGTGATATTCAGCAATGAGGCATGGAGCACTTTTTCTAGGATGAGCTTGCAAACTTGTCAGACCTTCTGCTACTAAAGAAAGAATTAGGATGCAGTTACAATTACGACAAGAAACTTCTCAAATGTGATGACCAAGAAAGGCCTGGAGAGGAGTTGACATTGGAGGCACTCAGAGCGTTGAGTCTACTAGAGAACATTCCAGAACTAAAAATTTCCTTCCCTTCCGTCCCACCTTCACATGTAAATTCACATTGGGCTGATTTAAGTTGAATGTTGCTTCAGGCAGTCCAGTTGCAACTCTGCATAATAATAGTAGCATTAAATACAATTTCATGTGCCTCACAGAACCGGAGCATTTTCCGTGGAAATCCTGTTCCAGTGCATTTAAATGAAAATGGCACCCCAAAAAAGCAGCAGTCTGACATTTCACAACACAGAGCACTTCACAGCACAAATAACCTGGAAAAGGATATGCCTGAAAATGTGTTTGACATCATTATTAGAACTGTCAGACCCCTCAGATGAGACAGATGCAGTTTCCTGTGCTTTGGTTTTTGTGTGCCCACAGCCAAAGGCTTCTTCACCCTTTGAGTATTTGCATGACATTTATCTTTAAGGTCATTAAAATGTTTATGTAAATTAGCTATGTGTTTCCCAGATAACAGCCGGCTCCACAGCATTTTGAGGAGAGGACATAAGATTTTAGGACATTTTTCTAAAAGGACAAGAGTTAAAAGAATGGAATGTGCAGAATTGTGAAGCAGGAAAAGTACTGACAAACGGTACAGTGATGTTTGAGCTCCAGCCTTTATTATCTGACTAATTATGTGGCCGCAGATGTGAACATTTTAACTCAGGGGTTCGGTTTCCACACCTAGAAGTGAAGGGCGAGATGGGCGAAGTGGACATCTGTTGTTCATGTTTATCCTTCACCGTGGGAGGGCTTTGTGAGTTTTCCTGATGAACTGCTCCACCCTGAGTCAAATCCGGGACAGCAAATGAGGGTGCTCGGCTCCTCCTTGACCAATGCTGGGGTAGTGACCCAAAGGCAAACGACTGGCCCCTGCTCCCCAGGGACTCAGATCATGAGGAGAGTGATACAGAGACAGAACACTCTTGGTGCTGATTCATGGCAGAAGCAAAGAGAATGGCGATTTGATGCCGGCTTTCTGGTTTTCAGCACTGCCCTTTTTCCCTTTCCTTCTAGAAGTCTATTTTTTCTCCTTTGTATGGCCCCATATTCTTCCAAACAAATTCAGTTCCTTCATTCCTTCCACCTCTTTGGATATCTTTTATAGATCATGTTCCATTCTGCCTTAGTTATCTTGTTTTCCCCCAAAGATATTTTCCTTCTGGGAAAAAAAAAAAAAAAAAAGCCTTGTCTAATACATCTTTTCTTTTTTTGAACCCTTAACATAGTATTTTATATATATCAAAATTCAGTGAATCTTTGTTAAATAAATAAATTTCATAGGTTTCCCTCTTTCTTATATAGTGGTCAGTATAATGTTAGAACAACATAACGATTCTGAATAAGCGATGGTTGATTAATTAAGGGTTTCATAATGTATGTGTGTTGGGGTAAGTACTCTGTTAATGGTCACAAAAGTGTGAAAAGAACATGGTGCACACAAATGAGAAGTTATTTTAGTTAGCCCAGTGTGATTGGGAATTTTGAGCATCTCACTGGAGCTGCTGAGAAATGTTCTCCCATCTTCATCGTCCCCTTTTCTCTTCAAGTGTCTAGTGACCTACGCCATCTCTTAAATATTGCATCACTCATTCTCCCAAATTCTGCTGAAGACTGACTTCCCCTCTGAAGCGCCCAAGCTTGTTCCCAGGCTGTGACAGCTCCATATATTTTCTATATCAAGCCTTGTCACCAAAAGTGGGAGGATGCTTTTTCATCTTTGTTGAGTTAGAAGAATCCTAAGAGCACACTCTAAAGACTCCGACTGGTTTCAGGTGTTTCTCCTTTTTCTCTATGTCCCTGTGGCCAACATGGCTTTTGTATACCTATTCCCACCTATGCTCTTCTCCTTACCTATTGAATTCCTTTGTGGTCTGAGACTTCTATCTCATGTTTTGCATTAAACTATAATTTCTTCATCTGTTCTCTGCATTTGACTGCCATAATATAACCATTGTGTTTCAGAGCAAATTCTAAGAATAATCATGGCAGTTGTTTAAATGATTTTAGAAGGAATTAAGAAAAGGCCATATTTTCCTGGACGTGAAAAGCAACGTAAGATGATGTAAAGCAGTGGTTCTTAACCTTGGCTGATCCTCACACCAATTTTGCTTATGTCTATGTTGTAGAAGTCTTTATCAAAAGAATTGAAGGAAGATCATTCCTAAAATTAAGGTATCCCATCACTTGAAGATAATACATAAGTACAGTTTATTTGAATTTCACAGAAATATATAAAATACATAAAAATTATGTCTCCAAAAATTTTTTATCCCTTTAGTTGGTCCTTTGATCTAGACCTGTTGATTCCATGTAGGTGAACAGTTACAAATGGCAGAGGATTTCCTATTATGTCTGTGCAAATGTGGAGATGGTGCTCATTTAAATGCCAGAATTCTCAATTTCATCTATTCACCTTCACATGGAATTATGTTATTAATTTATGATTTAATAAAATATTATTTCACAAAGGTTTGGTTAATTACAGGTATAGAAAAAAATGTGTTTCTTTGGTTTTCATTTGCCTTTTTATTTGAGAAAGAACCTCCCTTCCAACACAAGCTATGGTCCCAGGACATGTGGGCATTTTACGTTAGCTTTTACCATGCTAATCATGGACTGAGTGCCCAACTAAAGTGAGGCCTGCCCTATATGCTACCCTACACTGTCTGGCCAGGAAGACTTGTCCAGATGTGGTCATAAAACCAATAGGAGTCTTCAGAGTGTGCTCATAGGAATTTTCTAACTCATCTCAGAATGGGATTTTCTAACTCATCCTCCCATTTTTGACCATGTTTTCTCTGCCAAATGAAGAAAGTCTTATAGTAATAAAAGAGGAAAAAAAGTTGGCATTAGTAGAGAAGGAGAGATAGGAGATATAGAGATTCCTTTATTCCCATTACTCACAAGAAGAGCTCCAGTGCGACCTCCTCTGGGGTCAGCTGCATGAGTCAGTAATCATCTCCACCCCTAACTATGTTGCCTAAGTTACTTTCTTCAGTTCCTGTCACTTATGTCTAAAAATATCTGTGTAATATGCACTTTATAATGCATAGAAAATATGGAATGATGCTAATGGTGTTGTAAGAGTTTTGCTCTAGGAGTAAAGTATGAGCTGCTAACAGGCAGTGTCTAACTAATTTCAGGCTACTGTCAATCCTGTCATGCCATCACCCTGAAATTTATCACAATAGACTACAAATCAACCCTTGACACTGACTATTTACCATTATATAATTTGGTGCCATCCACAACTTACAGGCAGGGGTGACAACGAGGATGTCCCTCCTATGGCGAGGCATTCTTGAGCTTCAGTAGAAGAACTTTACTACTCACAGGTACCCACAACCTGCCCGTGTGCTCAACTCATTGACATTCATTAAAATATGCAAGTCATGTGATGGACCAGCACTTGTGAAGTGATGCCAGAATAAAGATAAATAAAGCATTGGCAATTTAAAAGAATCAAGACACTACATATTGATTTAAATTGCATTTTGAAAAATTGAGCTTCTATTCCTTTTAGAATGCCCAGCCTTTCCAGAAAGGGATTCTTGCATCCCACGAAAATAGACTCACACCTGGGTAAGAACTTTTTTTAAATAAGGCTAAATTTTATTTTTATGAAAATAAACTTTAAGGTCATTCTACAGGTAAAGAGAGAAGTTATCTTAGAACAGGTCTTTGATAAGAGTTGACATAGCAAATGAAAATTGAATAGGACCCATCACCCTGAGGGAAGGATGTCACAAAACTTTTATGGGGAAGGAAACCACAAAAGTTATTTTCCCTGGTATGTTGAAAGTTGAATCAGTCTTATAAAAAGATAAGATCTTTATGGATGAAAGAAACCTAGATTCTGATTTATAGTTTACTGGATAAAAATTAAAAATCTTAAGGTGACATGGTAGCTCTGTATAGGAGGCTTTTTGGCAGGAAGAGACAAAAGACTTATAAGAGGAACTCACCAGAAGTATAAAGGTTGATGATTGATGACCCTAGTCCCCCAACATGGTGTTCTAAGGAATAACCAATGAGCACAAGATTGTGAAATGGGAGTGCTCTAACCTGGTAATCCCAAAGTGTGGTGCTGCAGTAGTCTGTGCAGGGATCCAAGTCAGGACGAGAATCTCAGCGTCCTGGCCTAAATTACATTGGGCAGTGGAGGACGAGGTGTGGCAAAAATGAAGCAAAAATGCCACAGAAAAAATAAAGCTATCTCTTCTAGCATTAGGAGTGGACCAAATCCTTTGACGAACGAGTTAGCTCTTGGGGATTTTGGAATGACCAGCCCCCACGCTGTATCCAGCTTGCTTTTATAAACAGCGTTACTGGAACACAAACACATGCATTTCTCTTTGCATGGTCTGTGGCAGAACTGAGAAGCTGTGATGGAGGTTAAGTGACTGGCAAAACCCATGTGGTTAATCTTACCGTCCCTGGGACAGACCATGCTATGGACATTGGTGAGAATAGGCCATGTCGCATCAATTTCCCTCACGACTGAGTTCTTAACATTCTACCTTGAGACAATATTAGTGTTTGACTCTTTAATGTCACATTGGAGATGAATTCACTAAAGGTAGTGAGAGAGTTTCTGACATGACCTCAGATACACAAGGATAACATAACCACAAAATAGAGTCTAAAGTTTGTCCTTATGAAAGAGTAGGTAGAAATTAGAAATAATCCCTAATATGCCAGAAAGTACAGTAGAGCAATATTTTCAATGATATTTAAATTTTAGACATTCATTTGCCTTTGCAAATATTGTTTAGAGAACATTTTAAACCTTAAAATGTCATAAAATGGCAAAAGCCACATTATGAAAGTATCTCTAATTTGTTCAATCTGCACTGCGTTCCTTGAAAGTTATTTAAAATGGCATGCAAATCAGAGTAAATTAAACATTATTTCAGGAATGGCAAAATTTTAGATATGATCAAAATGTCATTTGAACACTAAAAATCAAATGTTGCATTGATTAGAAAGAAATATGCCTAGATTTAATAGAAATAATTTTGTTTTCTATTGCTGATTAGTTACTCATTGCCGTCAAAGAACCACATAATTTTAAAAATCATAAGCAGTTTATGTATTTAGGGGGTGGCCATAAAGTTTGTGTGTAATTTTAAATAGTTAACTGATAAACTTCATGGCCACCCTGTATATAGTTTATAAACTAGATACTATAGTTTAAAACTATTTAAAATATACCTCTCTCTAACATATGTATGTGTGTTTTTTTGTGTGTATATCTATATATATCATATACCCTGTATATAGTTTATAAACTATAAGCTAGATACTATAGTTTATATTATATCTATATCTATATATATCGTACACCCTGTATATAGCTTATAAACTATAAACTAGATATATACACACACACAAACACACAGAAAACACATGTGTATGTAAGAGAGAGGTAGGTTTATTCTTATGTAATCTGTCAATCAAATTTAGACTAAAAAATTTGATAATTCAACAAATATTTATTGAGAAACTACTCTGTACCAGGCACTGCAGCAGGCACTGGAGTTACCCAGGTAAATGAACAGGTTCCTGCTTCTAAGTTCCCATTCTGGCAGTGGAAGTTACCTGAAATCAAATACAGAGAAGACAGATGACTAAGCTTCAAAAATGTTTCTCACCTACCCCTTAAAATAATATTTTACGATGGGTCTCCTTGACAATTTTATGTCGGTATCTTGAATTTTAGCATATGTTTAAACTATTCCAAGTGATCTGATTTTGACATATTGTAAACATTGATATCACATAGATTAATGTATGTGTTAGATCACTTTTAAAGTTGTACCCAATAGAATCAAGATAGCATTATTATTTGATACATACTTTTATCCATTAATAATATAAATAAAAAAGTGCTTTCAATAATCTTGATGTAGGTTATTCAGACTAACACTCTTGATAAGAACAAGTCAAATGATGCACACAGCACAGAAAGGACTCTCTTAACAGTGTAGAACACCAACAAGTTAGTAAGAGTCAATCTTAGACCAGTGTGACTCCGTAAAGTGGGGTACTGGAGTTGTTGTTGACGCAGGGCCATTTGTTCACGGAGAGCAGGTGGCTCCTGGGACCGGCTGGGGTAGCTGGGTGGCTGCTCCCCTGATGAGAGAGCAGATGGGGGTTGCCGAACCTGAGCTCAGAAACTAACAAAGGCAGAAACCTTGTACCATATAACACACCCTCATTTTGGCAAACACCTCCGAGGCTTAATTCTAGAAGGAGATTTTAAATACTACTCTGGATCACCTAGACAGCTCAGGGACCCCTCCAACCTTAGTCCTGTAGTACAAGTGCCTACAGCTAACTAGAAACAGGAAGCAAAATCCTCTCTGGAGAAGATAATAGCACACTAAAGCCCAAACTTTATCTAAAGATAGTTTTTGAAATAAAAATGCTCAGCAAATAATTTAAGATGACAAAACAGATAATGAGTTAAGCTCACAGGAGCTAGAATCAGCAGGAGAAATGGATGCAAAACAGTTCCAGATATCCGATACTGGGATCCAACAAACCCTCCTTGTTCTGTTCCGGGAGATAGACAAAAAAGTCAAACTCCAATTTTTTAAAGGGGTTTAGGTTTGTAAACTGGAAGAGGGACGATCTAAACATTCTATAATTTAAAAATCATATTGCTAGGTTTAGTAGTGGACTGGACACTGATGAAGGTATAAAGATGGAAAGAGAGCATGATAAAAACAGCATTTAAGTAAAGGAAATGTCAAACAGATCTAGAGTATTCTAAAGACTTTGTGGGAGGAAAAAAGAGGAAAAGAAAATATAACATGTAGAACAAATAAAACCATACAAGGCAATGGGAGATATGGGAGATACAAACATATATAAAATATAACATGCATACTATACATATATAATACCTAATGTGTATACACACAATTGCATGACTTCAAGGAGACTACGTTATTTAGTTGAAAGGCAAGGATTAACACAGTATCTAAAAATTAATTATATCCTATTTACAGAAGATTTTGAAAATTTGAAAGTATAAAGAAAAAGAAATAGTAAATCATACAAAAACTAGCCAGAAGAAACTGATGTAGCTATATTAATTTACAATTATACAGTTGCTAGTAATTAACCTGAAGTTTTACAAAACCTGTGTAGTGAAAATTAAAGCATTTTAGTGAGATAAAATAAACACAGCAAAAACAGGAGGGTAATACCAGGTTTTTGGAGTAGAACAATACAAAACCTGTCAATTCTCCTGAATTTGTCTATAAATTCAAGGAAGTGTCAATAAAAATCCTAAAATGTTTTTCTGAGAAATTCAACAATCTATTTCTAAAATTTATATGGAAATAAAAGGGCTTAGGATTATATTAAAAATTATTTATTAGATTTATAGTCACTTATGTCCTTTATTTCTTGGAAGTCTACAAAAAGTTGTTATGAAGACACAGCAAATGACTATAAACTATACCTTATTCATTCACTTAGAAACACTTAGTTTATCAAGTATAATTTATATTATGGAAAAGTACAAGTCACCTTATAAAATTCAAAATTATTTTTATTTCGTTTGCCCATTAATTACAAGCAAAAACTTATATGTTTATGCCGAATGTGTTTCAAATGCCAGTCAGGAACTTTAAGATATATGACAAATGAACAGAGAAATGGATGCTTGAGAATTATTAAAGAGAAATTAATGTCTTTTTACAATTAAAAATGACTACATTCACCATAATGAATTTGACCAACAAACTTACCAACTACCTGAGCACAGTAAGTACATCCTAATGAAGTGAAAACAGCTGCTCAAACTTCAGTGCCTTAAATCTTGGGCTGTATTTTGGGATCTGATATACCACAGTGAAAGTCAAGGTGGCTGAAAATCGTATCCGTCTTTTGTAAAGTACGAGAACGTTGATTGTCAGCGAGTAGGTGAAGAAGAGCAGCATGTGTCTCTGACAAAGGTGGTTTCTTACGTAGTGCAAGTTTAGGGAAGAGGAGGTGTGGAGGGTTAGGTTTGGAAAATGGTTTCTTTAAAACTATTTGTGAAATAAAGAAGTTTTAATGTGCCCAACAGAATGGTCAGATCTCATTTTGAAGATAGGAATGATCTAACAGAAGGAACAATATGATGTATAAAACAAAGGCATCGCCATGATTTTTGGACTCGCTCTATATGTTACCATGCCTTCAAATTTTACCTAATGCTAATTTCGTACAAGGCCTCCTCTTTAAACTGACGTACAGCCGCTGGCAGGAACACTATTTCAATCCCCACCCCCCATATCTGTGCATGATACACCTCCCCCCCCCAGATGTTCTTGCTCCTGCATTTCTTCATGAATTTCACCCAACCATCCAAGACTCTTTTCTCATTGACCTCTTGTATCTGCCCCTGACTCTTGGTAATTTCTTGAGGTATCTTCTCATTTCTTTCACAATTACCAATGTCCGAATCATTTTTAAACAAAAACACCGCAAAATCCTTCCACCTCTTAACCCTGCCTCCAGTTTTGCCTCCGTATAATTGCTTTTCTCTACTGCCAGCGTAATTGATTGAAATACAAACTTAAGCATGTCACACGCCCTTGATCACGTTTTAATGGTGCACCATTATGTACAGCAGGACCCGTCAAACTTTTTAATTCTTCATAAAAGGGGAATAAATTTATATTTACTCCAGAGATACATGCATAGAAGATCCTCATTTAAAAAAAAATCATGAAGATGTCACTTTATGATAGAATCATGTGTATTGTTTTAAAAATCTACTTATTTTTAAATTGACACATAATTGTACACAAATAAGATGAGTCATGTATACTTTAATTACTTGCCGTTTAGATCTGTGCACCCCCTTCATACTTTCATGTATGTGGAAATTCTAGGAAGTGGTTCCACAGTGAGTGAGCCCTCTTGCCCATTGGGTAACTTCTGCATACTGATATATTTGCCATCACTGATCCCCACATATTTAAGAATAATTTGTCTACAAAGATAAATTCAAGCTTTTCCTTACATTTTTATTTTACTTTTAAAACTGAGAACTATAAGCTCCCATGCTCGAAAACACAGAAGACAAATATATGGTTTAGAATTACAATAAAGTTAACTCCAGAATAGTTATCAGGCCAAGAAATAGATGTTGGCTGGGACCCCAGAAAGCCTCCTGGTGCTCCTCCTTTAGGGTCTGATTCTTTCACTTGACATGATTTTAAGATTTGTTTATGTGTGATATGTACATGCAGTTCCTTTTTATTGCTTAATAATGTTTTAGTGTGTGAAAATATTACAATGACTTATGCATTCTAGAGATCATGGGCATTTATGTTTGTTCCTGTTGCTGGGAATTATAAACAATACTTCAAACAATATTCCCCCACACCCGTCTCCTGGTGCACAAATATCTCTGGAGTGTATACCTGGGCGTGGAAGTGCTGGTCATAGAGGATGAATATTTTAATTTTACTACATATTGTCAAACTGCTTTCTACAGTGGTAGCAATAGCAATGTATGAGAATTTTTTTTTTTTTTTTGTAGAGACAGAGTCTCACTTTATCACCCTCCGTAGAGTGTTGTGGCATCACACAGCTCACAGCAACCTCCAACTCCTGGGCTTAAGTGATTCCCTTGCCTCAGCCTCCCAAGTAGCTGAGACTACAGGTGCCCACCACAACGTCCAGCTATTTTTTTGTTGCCGTCTGGCCGGGGCTGGGTTTGAATCTGCCATCCTTGGTATATGGGGTGGGCGTCCTGCCCACTGAGCCACAGGCACCACCCAGCAATGTATGAGAATGCTTATTGGGCCACATTCTTTGTATTGTCAGACTATTTAACTCTAATGAACATGTGCGGTGATTTGTGGTAACTCATTTCAATTTTGCTAAACATCTGATGAGGCTGATTAACTCTTCATATTTCTATGGACCACTGGGGTAGCTTGTCTTGTGTGCTTGCTCAGATCTTTTGCCTGTTTTTTTTCAACAGAGGTTTTTCATTTTTTTATGTCTTCATTTGTAGTTTTCTTTTCTTTTTTTAAAAAAAAAAACTATTCTGGTTATATTTGCTTTACCAGTTGTATCTCACAAATATAGGTTTTCACTTTTTATTTTCTTTATGATATCACTGAATGACACTATAAAGTTTTAAATCTTAAGTCCATTCATTAACTTTTTTCTTTATAGTTGTGGCCTTTTTTCTGGTTTAAGAAAGTTTTTTAGATTTGAAATCAAGAAGATAGTCTTTTTATTTTTAAATTTTCTTTTTAGATTTTGTAGTCATATGAGGGTACGTACTATTAGGTTACATTGTTTGTGTTTGTAATGTGAAGTCCAAGTTGCAGTTGAGTCCTTTACCCAGGAGGTGTGCCATACACCCCTACATTATACCCACTAGGTGGGAACTTACTGAACTCTCTTTCCTCTTTACTTCTCCTTTTCTTGAATTTATTCGTGTTTTTCTGTCGTGTGGGCCTGTAGTTGCTAATCTACTAGTTTCAACATAGTATTGAGTACATGGGATGCTTGGTTTTCCATTCTTGAGATAACTTTACTTAGGAGAATGTTCTCCAAGTCCATCTAGGTATATATAAAAGATACAAAGTCTTCATCTTTTTCTATGGCTGAATGGTATTTCATGGTGTATGTATACCACAGTTTATTAATCCATTCGTGGGCTGATGGGCACTTAGATTGTTTTGACATCTTGGGGATTGTGAAGTGACCTGCTATAAACATTCTACCATAAATGTCCTTATGACAAAATGATTTTTTTTTCTTTTGGATACTTATTAATGGGATCAAATGGAAAGTCTACTTTTAGCTCCTTAAGTGGCTATCTTAGTGTGCCGTCCCACCAACAGTGCATGACTGTTCCCTTCTCTCTGCACCCACACCAGCATCTGCAGCTTTGGTACCTTGTGATGTGGGCTAGTCTCACTGGGGTTAAGTGATATTTCAAAGTGGTTTTGATTTCTTTGATAACTAGGGATGATGAGCATTTTTTCATGTTTGTTGGCCATTCATCTGTCATGTCTTTTGCTCAATGATTAATATGATTGTTTGCTCTTCTTTTGTTGATTTGCTTGAGTTCTTTGTAGATTCTGGTTATTAGCCCCTCATCAGATTCGTAAGCTGCAAATATCTTCTCCCATATTGATTGTCTATGTGCATTGTGGTTTTCTCCTTAGCTATGCAGAAGCTTTTTAACTTGATCAGGTCCCATTTATTCATGTTTGGTGTTGCTGCAATTGCCAATGGGTCTTCTTCATATTATTTTTCCCAGGGCCAATATTGTGAAGAGTTTTCTCCACTCTTTCTTCTACAATTTTTATCTTTTCGTGCCTTAGATTTAAATCTTCTATCCGGTGTGAGTTAACTTTTGTAAGTGGTGAGAGGTGTGGGTCCAGATTCAGAAGTAGATTTTCTGTTAATGATCTACCCAAATGTCTACCATATAGTTCTGTAGTACCCCTGAAATTATTTTTTTAAAAGGAGTAAGATAGAATATTTTTTCTCTCCCAAATACTCAACTCTTATAAGATTATATATATATATATATACATAAATGTAAAAGTTTATATATTACACATAAATATATATAAATATACAAGTTTCCCTTTTGCTTGGCTATAATACCTTTCACATACAACAAATTTCCATATATGCATACCTGTGTCTCATCCTCAGAATTCCATTTATCTGTTTCATCTCTTCAAGGACTAATGGCATTGTTACCACGTGATAATAAATCTTGATATAAGGTAGAATTATTTCTTCCACGTTCTTCTTCTGGATCTTTAATTTTTCTTGTAAATTTTGGAATACATATGTCAAGTTTCACAAAAAAAATATGGAATTTTTAATTGAAAATTGAATCCATAGATCAATCTGTGGAGAACTGACCCCTATGCAATATTGAGTTTTCCCATCCACGGTCATAGGATGTCTTCCAGTATATTAATGTCTGCTTTAAAATTAAAAAAAATAGCTTTGTAGAGCTTTTTTTTTTTTTTTTTTTTTTTTTTTT
>NW_003852405.1:10437991-10452268 GCF_000181295.1 Otolemur garnettii
TTAATATTTTGAGGCATGGTTCTTTGATATACCTATCAAAAACCTTTGCTGAAGGTTTTTAATATGAAGGGATGTTGGATTTTATTGAATGCTTTTTCTGCATCTATTGAGATGAGCACATTTTTTTTTTTTGTCCTTAGTTCTGTTCACGTAGTGTATCACATTTATTGACTTACATATGTTGAACCATCCTTGCATCCCTAGCATAAAACCCATTTGATAATGGTATATTATCTTTTTGATGTGCTATTGGATTCGGTCTGCTAGTATGCAGTGAGTATTTTTGCATCTATTGTTCAGTGGGAATATTGGATGGTAGTTTTCCATTTTTGGTTTGTCCTTGCCCGTTTTGGTATCGTTTGGCTTCAGACAATGACTTATGGAGATCCCTTCTTCCTTGACTTTTTTTTTTTTTTTTTTTTTGCAGTTTTTGGCTGGTGCTGGGTTTGAACCTGCCACCTCCGGCATATGGAGCCAGGGCCCTACTCCTTTGAGCCACAGGCACCGCCCTGCTTTGTAGAGTTTTTTGCGGAGGTTTTTTTCCATCTCTTTTAATATTTATCTAAGGTATTTGATATTGTTGGTATATATGGTATTCTTTTCAATTTGTTACCATTAGATAGAACTATATCTGTTGATTGATTTTGTATCCAGAAACTCAAGTCTGTTATTATTAATTTTCACGATTTATCTATAGTTTTCTTTGTATTGTATGAGAATGGAAATTTATACCTCTTCAGTTTAATCTTTTTCCATCTTTTTATTATCTAAATATTGAAAATATAGATATTTTATGATTTCCCTCTGATAACTCTATTATATGAAATCCTGCGGATCTCTTTATTGTTCTCCCTTGTCTTGCTTCTCACCCTTGACGTTAATAGGCCTGATTGCTTTTAATGTGTTTGTCATCAGACTGAAAAGTTGTTTTTAAAATTTGATAGGTTTATATTTAAGGTAATTTTGACATACGGGGTTCTCCATTGCTTCTGATAGGTGACTAGTGGCTGTATCATTGACACTGATTCCATCAGCCTGAAATCTCCTAAACCTGAAATCAGTTGAGATTTCCTAATCAGCCAATTTGAAAAACAGTTCCAATTCCACACATGAGCTGTTATATTTCTGGTTCATCTTAACCTTGAGGATGTATCTTACTCAGGTCCTAGGTTATTGGGAGGCAAGACCTCCTTAGTGACAGCACTGGGCTCTTGTCTCTGTCATCCTATAGCTATGAACATACAGGTTCTTAATTTCCAGTACCAATAAATGCCCAAAATTAAAGGTAGCTTCTGTGCTCAAGTATCTTTCCTACTTCTTGCTTCCTTTTCAAATTTGGCCTAGTAATTAATCCTCACTATTATTAATAGCTCTTCAACATTTTTTTTTTTGCAGTTTTTTTTTTTTGGCCAGGGCTGGGTTTGAACCTGCCACCTCTGATATATGGGTTGTCGCCCTACTCCTTTGAGCCACAGGTGCTGCCTCAGTTCTTCAATACTTTTAATGGGAGTAACATATAAATAATGTGATAAAGCTTGAACTGCTTCTGGCTATAAGTGACAGAACTTTCACACACAACAGTGGCTTAAGCAAATAAAGACTTGGCCATTTTTTCAGAAGATGGTACCAGAAGTCAATAGGGCAGGGTCGGTACAGAAATTCCACGGCTCCCTCATGAACCTTCTCTACTGTTTACTCTTGCATTCTTATTTTGCTCTTATTTAGTCACAAGTTGGCTCTTTCATCGAGGACTAAGAGAAAAGATCTTAGATTAGAGGCAGAGTGTTGTGCTGGGCACATTGCCTTGCCTGATAAAGTCACAATTCTGGTATTTATGAGCTCTAAAGCCAGAAGTAAACGTACGGAAATGTTTTTACATTTCTAGGATGTGCTTTCTCTGAATCAACTTAAGACATATTTACTGTCAAGAGCATATAAAAGTTACAATAAAATTTAAATCGCACCTAATTCAATTTAGAAATTAGATGTAGGAATTTTTCTTTAATGTCACAAACAAATGTTTACTGAACTGTACACAACAATTTCTGACTTTAGAATTAAGAAAATCATCTGATTAATGGACTATCACATAGCGAAACATATTTTCCAGAAAACATACCTGTTAGCCAACTGATTTATAGCATTTTGTTATAGGATATACTTGAAGAACAATTAACAAAAAGAAGATTAAAAAATAACTGATGAGGCTCGGCGCCTGTGGCTCAAGCGGCTAAGGCGCCAGCCACATACACCTAAGGTGGTGGGTTCAAATCCTCAGCCCGGGCCCGCCAAGCAACAATGATGGCTGCAACCAAAAAAAAGAATGGCCAGGCGTTGTGGCGGGCGCCTGTAGTCCCAGCTACTTGGGAGGCGGAGGCAGGAGACTCGCTTGAGCCCAGGAGTTGGAGGTTGCTGTGAGCGTGATGCCATGGCACTCTACCCAGAGGGATAGCTTGAGGCTCCGTCTCAAAAAAAAAAAAAAATAACTGATGAAATAATGAACACATACAACCCTGAAAGTTCTAACTGTCAAATTTTTGTTAGAACAAGAGCAGATTCCCTGTTATTGAGAAATGTAGTAGATACACATGCTTTGCTTCACACCTGAAAAAAGGTAAAAATATATCTGAGATTCCTCTCCAACTGAATGGCTCCTGGCTCAAGCAATCCTTTGGTACAAACTAGGAAAATGAGGGGCTACTTCTTTTCTTTGGAATTGTTGATTTTTGTGGGACTACCCCAGCGTTCCTGCAGCTATTCAAAGACTGCAACTCCCCCCAAAGGCAACAGTGAGTGTTTCCCAATGTTGTGCTGTGTTCTGAAAAACCAATTCCCCAAAGTAAAATACTGTGAGAAGAAGCAGAGGAAATCTAAAAAGCTAGATAACAGTACACGCAAGGATGGCAGTTTTTCCCAGATTCCATTACATCACTGTGGTAGAGATTCAGATCACAGGAACTGAAAAGACTTGCTTCAGTTCAGCAGAACTGCACAGAGGGGCAGCTGTGTTCATATACTAGGCCTCCTCCCCTCATTCACTCAGCAAATATTTACTGAATCTCTACTAGCAGGGCGAGTAGTCTGGGCACAGAGTACACAACAGGAAACAAAAAAGACTCAGTCCCAGTTGTTCCAGGAGTTTACATTCTAAGACAATGCCCTCCAAGAAGTTTATTTTCTCATAAAAGGATACTGATGAATATAAAAATAAAGATTTATCAGATAGCAAAAGTGATAGGTTAGAAACTAAAGACAGGCCGGGGGCTAGATAGGGCAAGGGGAGAAGGGCTCATTGTTTTATATAAGCAGAGGACAGGGAAAGGCTATTTGGGTGAAAAGATGGTTTGTAGGAAGATATTACAGAAGTCTGTGTTTGTTTCTATCCTGAAAAGCAGCCCGAGCACTTCACACTTGCCAATTCTCTGCCTAAGCTGCCTGTATTATGGTATCTCCCTCGTCTTCATAGGCTTTCAACAGCAGACCACCCAAACCCAAAGAATCAGAGAGCTGGTGATAGACTTTTCGTGAAGAAATAGAAAATTTCTGTTACTACGGTCTAAATGATCCCACCATGACCACCAAATTCACATGCTGAAATCTAATTCCCATGTGGTGGTATTAAGAGGTGAGGCCTTGGGAAGGCGATTAGGTCGTGGTGTCAGACTCCTCATATATGAGGTTAATTCCCTTATGAGAGAGGTCAAGAGGCTTGGTTGCCCCTTCCACTGTGTAAGGACATGGCAGGAAAGAGACATCCGAACCAACACATAGCTCCTCACAGGCAGAAAATCTGCCATACCTTGATCTTGGACTTTCCAGTTTCCAGTACTGTGAGCAATAAATTTATGTGTTTTTTTGGGGGGTGGGGGTGGTGGTTTGCAGTTTTTGGCCGGGGCCAGGTTTGAACTTGCCACCTCTGGTATATGGGGCTGGTGCCCTACTCCTTTGAGCCACAGGCACCGCCCATAAATTTATATTATTTATAAGCCACTCAATTTATAGCATTTTGAGTGGCTGCCAGAATGGGCTAAGCATCTATTTTCAGTGTTTTGTAATTTGAGATAATGATGTCTTTATTTCATAAGTCGTAAATGTAAGATTTTGCAAGCAAAATCATTACCAGTCGATAGAACTAGGAAGTGGGAGAGTCAAAACCACCACTTGGAGGTCTTCGTCAACTTCCAAAGGACATGTTTTCCTTTTTAAGGCTGCCATGCTGCATAACTGCAAGGAACACTATTCACAGCGTATTCCACATCCTGACCGGAATTGTACCGTAAAGCTGCTTCTGTTCATTGCATTATGAACCAATGACACTCATCAAAGAAGAAAAAGCAATACAGCTTGTCACTCTCTCCCATCTCTTCCCATAGCACTTTGTATCCATTTTCACACTATTCCAGCACCTGTGTCATTGCTGTGCAATTGTTTGAATGCAGATTGGTACCTGGCTTTAGGCTGCAGGTTACTTGAGAACATGCATAGGATATTAATCAGCTTTGCTTCTTCAGTCTTACATAAACATTGTTAGTTAAGTGAATCAATACACTTTAAAAATTAGAAGGTTTTAGCTTCTATTCCTTTTTTTTTTCCATCTGTGTATGCCTTTTCTCTCCTCTCTCTGAGCCTAAGAATACAATTTAGTGTGAATTGCCAAAACGGCTTCAAAGTAGTTTTGTCACTTATTTAGGGCATATTTGTGAATGGTCTTTCATGTGGTTTAAGTAGCCATTCTTCTAAGAGAATATGACATTGTAACCATAACCACACATCTGGCCACAAACAGATATTCCATTATTTTTCTAAAGACAAGCAAAGAACTTCCAAGCTGTTTATCAGAACCAATGAAGGCAGAGTGTTTGAACTTGGCTTAGGCAACAGAGGTAATTTGATGAAGAATGTGCACCAAGAGTTTTTAGTTCTGTTCTTTGATAATGCCACCTGCCTTGCTTATTTTCCAGAGTTTTTAAAAGTTTAGAGCACATACACGATTGGAGGGACAGATTGTGGGAGCAAGGACTGCTTTTCAGTGATAGGTTGTGTCAGGGCATTCATGGGTGTTTGAAGTTGGATGTGTGAATTTAAAATGCATGTTTCAGAAAGAAGCTCATCAAGACAGTGTTGTTTACAACCGGAATCAAAAGGATCCCCATACTAGCATAGTTTAGGTGTGACCCTCACCCTCATAAGGTTGCCAGGGAACAACTGGCCAAAGAAATTGGTGTTCCAAAATCTAAAATTCAGAATTGGTTTAAAAACTAGAGTGAAACAGAGACAAATAGAATCAAAACACTCCTTCGGAAAAGATGAAACCCAGAAGCAGGACCAGCCTCCGTGCGGGTGTCAGGAGTGCACACCTGAAGAAGCTAGATCAGACCTGGCAGCAATCACAAGAAATCAAAGAAGCAAACTGGTTCAAGACTTTGAGAAGAACCCATTCTCTGATATTGCTACCAGGAAGAAACTGGCTAAGCAAATCTACATTCAGGAAGCAAGAATTCAGGTGTGGTTTCAGAACCAAAGATCTCCGTATCATAAGCAGAGCAAAAGGGAGCCTAGGCCTTTCCTGTTAGTTGGGCCCAAATGGGACACCAGATCAGGCTGTTCAGCAGCACCAAATTGACCTGTCCTCTCTCCTAGATAGGTCTTATCTGGGTCCTGAGGTTGACCTATCTTACATTGTACAATGGTGGGATGAGATCTGCCAGGCTCAGATGCAGAGTGGGACCCTCTCAAAGGGACACACTGAAATGGACGTGTGGCAGCAGCAGGCACAGCGGATGAGCTTTTCATCCACTCATCCAACCGCATCAGCAACGTGGAAATCTCAAGCCTTTAGGTCAACTCCTGTAGTCCACAGATTTTCAATAAAAGGCACAAACCTTTTCTGAGTCCTGATCTGCAGTAAGAGGACTCTCTGCCTCCCTACCCCTCAATGAGGGAGATTTTCACCTCTTCGCCAATGCTGCAAGGCTCACCGGGGGCTGAGCTCCAAGAAGAGGAATGTATCATTCTCAGAACCCTGGTCCAGACCTCCTTTCTTTTGATGCAGATAAAGGATGAACAATAGGACACCTTGTCCTGGAGCAAGGCTAATGGAGAGGGAAAGATAGATTTCCTGGGGGTGGGGGGGATTTGCACAGTATGTGGGCAGCAGTTATCTGTACCCATTTCATGGAATGAAAGATTGTTTCAAAGTCCCACACTGCCTGAGGAAGCACCAAGAGCATGAGGCAGTGGACACACGTGCTGGATCCTCCCGAACAAAAAGCATTTTCCTGATACACGGTTTCCTGACACAGGGACCTCCTACCCATAATCACCACGCCCTCTACAGTCTGGGAAACTGACCAACTCCAACCCCACCGAGGCAAGGAAAACGTACAAGAGAGACACAGGTATTTCTTCCCTTCTGACAAGGTAAGAAGGCAACTTGAAATTAGTTTGATGTGTAGAAAATGAAGAATGAAGGAATACTGTGTTACCTGATGATATCAGCTCCCCTCACCCCGAGATCTCAAGGTCTGAATTCAGAACTTAAACCTACCTCAGCATCCATAAATAAAGGTCTGATTCAAGGGATGAGGATATATCCAAAATACTGAATATTCTTCACTTAAAAGTGAAGATAAATGTATTTTCTTTCCTATGACCACTTAAAATGTACAAAAGTTACAGCAAAACCATAACACCATGCAATCGCTGAACAAAGTCTAACGAAATGTATTTCTTTCCTATGACCATTTAAAATGTACAAAAGTTACAGCAAAACCATAACACCATGCAACCACTGAACAAAGTCTAACGATGTTAATATTTCCACATTTTTAGGTTTTTCACATAGATTTACATGTGTTCATGTGTAGACATAAAATTCCTCAGTTCATTATAAAATATATGTTAAGTAAAAAAAAGAAAGTGCACCAAATTTTTAAAAATTTCTTCTCAGTATTTTGTATTTTTATTTCTAAAACACATGTTAATTTCATAAGTGTTCAATACATAAAACTTGGCAAATCACGGAAAGCCCACAAAACTGCTATACTATAAAAATTTTATGTAAATACAAAGTGATATATTCTTTAAATTTTGTTGGACATTTGAATAGTTATCAATTTTTTTATTCTCATAAAAATATCCATAACTATGATCTATTCCCTTAAGATTAATTCCTAAGAATTACAATTAAAGAAAATGAAACTCAGAAAATTTGAGTAATTTGCCCACGACTGGCTCCTTGGTAAGTTAGAGTTAAGATTCCAAATAGAGTTAACGAATTTGAGTCTGTACTTTTCTTATCGTTTAGTGGAGATCAATTAACAAACATAAGACTACCAGAAAATATATGATAACTAGCCTTACTTAACATATAAATGAGTTTTATAGAAATTTAAACAAAGAAAAATCTGTTGGAAAGTAAAGTCTGCAGATTTAATGAGGAAATAGGAATTGAATTGGACTCAATATTAATCACAAGAAAATGGGTTGGTAGATGCTTTATTCTGGAAGGGCAGCCCATGATGAGTAAAGGAGTAGGGACAGAAATGCGTTTGTTTGTTGGGGATAATAGAATATATTTGGCCAGAATTAAAATTTACCTGTGATAGGTATTTGGTAAATATATGGAGTTTATGAAATAGTACTTGAAGAGTAGGTAGCATAGATTCAGTGGGTCCATCATTACAGGGTCCTTGCTGGTCTGAGGAATGTGAACTTTATCTAACATTGAACATGAGATCAGAAACAGAGAATCAGGTGCAGGAAAATAGAATGGAAATAGATGGTACAAAACTAGATTAGTTGTGACTGTTCATTTGCAGGCTTACATTTGTATTGTCTGACTGGGACATATTCCTGTTGATTCATGGGGTAAACATTTACAATTAGCGTAGACCATTTACTCCTCTGAAGGAGACAGAGTAGTAAGGTTGTCTAGTGGAATTAGAAACTGTTTGCCTGAGCAGAAGCAGAGTTAAGAACATGACTTTTAAACAATAAAGGCCATTGTAATATAGCATCCATCAGTTGGCTTACTTACCACCTTAATCCTGTTTCAATAAATGGCTTTTTTGATACACATTTGACTTAACCTGCCACCAGAAAGATTTACCTATCTCAAGCTCTTGTGAATTGACAAATGTTTGGCCTTCAGTTCCTGCAGTCAGTGTTGTGTCCAGGAATTTCCAGTGGGCTCTGGAGAGTAAGTGAACAGGAGCCTAGTTTAACCTTAGGCATCTGGTGGGGGCTGGGGTGGGAGAGTAAGTGCCTCCGTAAATTGGTTGCCATGTTCCTACAGGCCGAGATTTGCTAAAATTAAATAAATATCTTGAGTTAGGATCAGGTGAACACTTGGGAAATCAAAAACAGATCAGAGAAGGACATCTAGGGTGTTTATCAAGAATCAAGTCAGATCCCGAAATCAGAAGGGCAGGAAGCTATGAACAAATGAAATGCCTGAAGTTCTGTCCAAGGCAAAGATAGGGGACCAAGCAGGAGTGGCCATGGCTGAGGGGCAACCACAAAAGGTGGTAGCAAGAAACAGAACCTTAATAATATAAAATAAGGACCAAGAAAATAGATTTTTATATAGTAATATAAAATTAAGTTCTGTAGCACAGGAACAGCTCTAGTAGTCATGCATGGGTTACTTCTTGAAGAAATATTATTGGACATATCTAATTTTTAAAACCATCTTCCTTATATTGCACTGAACTTCTCCCCACCACCGATGGACCAGTGAGAGTGTGATAAATGATGGACCTTTGATATTTGACGGCAGTTATAGTGGTTCAGTTTGAAATCTCTTCTAAATGCTGAAGTTCTTTGTTTCAAGTGTTTCTCAGGTGGTGTCAATACTTTCTCTGGAATCCTTCAGAAAATCAGTATGTTTTTGAATGGGAAGCTTTCACTACACTATACAATGAGGCTTTCCCACCTAGATCTGAACATAAACTCACAAAAGTCAGTGTAGTACTTAGGTAAGCCAGTGGGTATTAGATTCAGAATTTGAAAGATGACTCAGCCATAAATTAGCTGCATGTCCTTAAAAATGTAAATTCACTTTTCTAAACCACTCTTTCCTGGGAACTGTTAATATCTCTGTGTAGTTATAAGAATTGAATAACCTAATAAATGTATCCAAATGCATGCTATTATTATTAATAATAATCCAGTGAATTTTTAGTAGCTTAATACTGTTAGCTTACATTTCCCTTAAGTCTAGTTAAGTCCCCAATTTTTCATGTGAATTGCTCTCAAGTTAAATTATTAACATCTGACACTTTTTGCAATTGATTTTTTTAATTTCTAAAAACGGAGTTTATGTTTTCCAATTCTCTTTTGTTTTTGGCAGTTAAGCCAAAGTGCACATTTACCGTGTATCAAAAAGTCTGTACATATTGATCTATCCTCTTCTGAATGGACTGTCTCTAAAACCATTATGAAATCTTCACATGTCTTTCTTTCAATGCACATTTATGGAATCATGACCGTGTGTCCAAATAAGCATGAGATGCTGATGAATCTAAAACAGCAGCATTAAAACAAGTACAGTTTGACAAATGTCAAGTGAGCTGGTGATTCCACAAATATTAATTGAGCTCTTCATTTGTACTTGGTATTGTGTTAAAGGTCTTAAGAGCACTATCTCACTTAAACTGTTCCTTACCCTATAAGGTAAATACCATTGTTATCCCCATTATAAAGATGAAAAACTGTATGCCTGATGTTGAAACTCTTTTAATCATAGAATACTAAGAAGAGGGGTTAAATTTTCACAGTTCCATGGTAGATGGACAGCATTTGTAGTCAAAGGATGGCTTGCAGGGCCAACTTCATTTGTGGCTTATACTTTTCTCACTCTGCTTCAGTTCAGTTTTCTTATTCTAAATAATGTTCTCATGTGTTAGTATAGGTCTCAATATAAGCTATGTTAGATTTCTTTTTGGAACAAGAGTGAAAATAAATAATTAAAGTGTATGTTAGCAATCGTCTCTATATTTTTAAGCCAAGGCCTTGCTGGGTCTGAGTGACTTCCTTGGTGGCATAAATCATCTCCTTGGGCATCATTATTCAATAAACTAGCCATGCAAGTCTACTATTAATTGTTCTTACTCTTCTTCATTGTTATATCACAAAAGAGAATCCAATGTTTTGCTGAGTCTAAAAACATTTGCTTTATTCAGCATTGTCCTCATCGATAACTTAGATGCTCCCTTAGAGAAGAAAAGAAAGGACTCTAGTGTCACACTGATTTTTAATAAATCCACAGAGAAATCACACCATCAATTTTTGTGCTTCTAAGATACACAAACCATCTGCTTGTGTTTTAGAGCTTCTTTCAGAAGCATTCATTTGTAAAATGATGTTCTTATTTTCATACTATATGGTATTTTGTGCTGCTTTGAACACAATGAACTAGATTATCTTTGCTGGTGAACTTCCTCGAGGACCAAAAGGAGCTCATGGGGAAGCTTCACCAACTCTCCAGGCCTATTAGGATATCACTTCTGAAATTGCTTCTGAGATGCTTACCAATAAAGAGCCTTAATGACTTAAAGTAATAGCTTACAAAATGGTACCTTGGGCGATCCCAGAGTGTTTAACTCTCAGGCAGGGCATAACTCGTTCACCAGCTCACTGTCTAGGAGTAAAGTTCATAATTTCTACACCAAGCTTTGCCTTTAACTTATTGTGTGACTGTAGGAAAATCATTAACCTTTCTAGTTCTCAGTTTCTGCATCTGAAAAGTAGGAGGCTTGTATCACATTACCCTTAAGAGTCCCTTCCCGTTCCCCAAAGTCATGATTTACATAAAGACTCAGACTTAATATATATTACAAAGCATTACATAGCAACACTGTGAGTATGGGTGTGTGTGCATCCATATATATCACAGGCAGTTAAGGATGATAATTTGTGTTGTAATAGAGCCTTACCTTTGTTATTTGAGACGGATCTTCTGAAAGATGTTCCTCTTTCGCAGTATCTTTAACAATGTCTTTCTGTAGATCTGTTCTCTACTTCTGGCTTAAAATTCTTTTTATTAAAATCTTACTTTTTAACTGAAATTTTGAAATAGCTACTGCCACAAAGTACTTGCATAGAATCCCTGGAAGAAGAGAAGTCCCATTTTAATCACAGATTGATTTATTAAATTACTTATCTTTGATTAATGACTGGAGAGTGGTAAGGCCAAAAGACATTTAAGACCTAGGAGGTGTATAATGTGGTTACTAGATAATAGTTAAATTTTGCCCAGGGAGTGTCTTGAGCTGCCTTGATTCTGAGGAGCTCAGGTTGCAGTCTTGAAAAGTTTGTCCGCGCTAAATTTTACTGATAACCAAGTTTTTTCCTGAGATTTTTATTCAGGAAGTTGCTTATGATAGGGCTTAAATCATTGCATATTTCTATTTTCAGCCTCCTTCATTGACCTTTTATGCCAATGTGTGCAATATAGTGGTCTGTACCACCTCTGTAATATAATCACCTCTCCCAAGATGACTGCCCAGTAATAACAGTTCTGCCTGAAAACATTCTGGAAGTACAAATAGTATTACTGTATGTTGCACAAGTTGCCAAAGTTTTTTTTGTTTGTTTGTTTATTTGTTGTCTTTTTTTTCTCAAAACAAAAGATTCCTTTGATATCTTTTTCTAACACTTTTATTTTCGAACTAAAACTTCTGAGAACATACCAACATGCTACAGAACTACTCTTGGGGAATGTACCCCAATGGTTGAGTCATTAAGGACTTAGCGGAGGTGAGCCTCCCAGGAGGTTTTTCTCCTGATATCTCATGGATCAATTAAGATACTGCTATAAAAGCTCTATGGGTACGCCATAGAATATTATGCAGCCTTAAAGAAAGCTGGAGCTTTCTCCATAAACATCTTTCTCCATGTTTACGTGGATGGAGCTGGAACATATTCTTCTTAGCAAAGTATCTCAAGAATGGAAGAAAAAGTATCCAATGTACTCAGTCTTACTATGAAACCAATTTATAGCTTTCTTAAGAAAGCTATAACCCACTTTTAGCCCAAGAAGAATGGGAAAGGGGAGAGGGTAGGATGGGTGGAGGGAGAGTAATTGTGGGACCATACCTACGGTGCATCTTATAAGGGTACATGTGAAATTTACTAAAGGTAGAATATAAATGTCTTAACACAATAACTAAGAAAATGCCATGAAGGCTATGTTGACCAGTTTGATGAGAACATGTCAAATTGTATGTAAAACCAGAATATGGTACCCCATGCTTGCATTAATGTACACAGCTATGATTTAATAAATAAATAAACAAAAAGAAAAAAAATTTTGTGAAAACATTGAGGCGACAATTTCAGATTACTAATGCATCTATAGCTTAGATGCTCAATAGAAAGCATCATCGATGATCACTCAGGCAGTATTTATCGTAAGAATAAAAGGGCTTCACTTTTCAAGTTATTACCTGCATTTTCAGATTACTGTCACCATCATCAGTATTATTGTTTTTAATATTGAAGTGAAAGATGACAAAAGTGTTTTTGTATCAACCAATGATGAGAATTTAACCTTGAGGTTAAAATTGTACACTTTTCAGGAAAAGATAATGAATACCGGATCCCTTTCAAAACTAGTTTCAAAAAATAACGTATCCTTTAAATGAAATAAAATAAAAATAATTTCTTACTCTTTCATTCATGTTTTTTTTTTTTTGTATTAAAAATGTAAGAGAAGGTGCCCTATAAGCAGAACAGAATTTTAGCAAGGTAATTGTAGATGAATAGAACTTTGAATAAAATCTATGGTGCAGTGTAAAAATTTCTACCATAACCAAAAACTAGTAACATTCAACAGGTACACTTGCTACAAGTATTCTACTAACCTGCCCATTTTTCATGTCAAACTAAAGTTCTTCAAAGTGATGAAAATATTGTCTGGTTCTTAATAGTAGAAAATGCATGAAGGGCACAAATTGACCAAAACGAGCTTCCAAAGGATCCTGATTTGGTGTCAGTAGCTTGGCTTCCATTGTAATAAAAGTTACCAACTGTTACATTTGCTGGCAGTGAGTTAATTTAATTGGCTATGATGCAGATTAAGGGAAACTGGAGTAGAATCTGTCAGCACAAATCTTGAGTGGGAGGAGTAATGTTTCATAGCACGCTGTGTGCTTCCACGTCCATCTGGTGTTCTGAAATAGGAAAAGCCAGGGAGGTCTACAGAATGTGCTTGACAGTACATTTGAGAATGAAAATTCAGAAGGTAATACATATTCATATTTTTTCTTTTATTATAATATCTATTAGCAAAGGACAGGGTATATAATTCCATTTTGCCTGTAATGGATTTTAGAGACAATTTCTTCTTGTAATGAAGGCAAACATGTTGTTTACACATACATTTTTACTTTTTAACATTAAAACATTCTAATGGAATTATGACCCTGAAAGGGTCACATGATCACTTTCCAGCAAACAAAATGAAGATTAGGAGCTGCTCCAGCACATGATTCCAACCTTGCGTTGCTTAGTTCCATCAAATCACTTCCGTGTATAAAATTTTGGTATAAAATGCTCAATAAAACCACAAAGACAACTTCTGAAGACAATTATAATGAAAAAATATTTTCATTGCCAATGGTATAACACTTTAAAATTTTTATGAGTCCTTCCAATATCACATATACCTATTTATGCATTCAAATTATATGTACATGTCCTTTCAAAATATTGCTTACATGTTACTTTGTAGCTTGCCATATTCATGTAGTAATGTAACAGGGACATTTCCACAAGACTATAAATATTTACAACCAGTTGTTTTTGAAAGATAAACTGCTTCTTTGCAGGACACAACTCCACTGCTTCCTCACTGAGACTGGAGTAAAGAGATACTTCATTTTTATTTATTTTTTTATTAAATCATAGATGTGTATATTAATACTATCATGGGGTACAGAATACTGTTTCTGTATACAATTTGAAATACTTTCATCCAACTGGTTAACACAGCCTTCATGTCTTTTTCTTAGTTATTATGTTAAGACATATATATTCTACAATTAGAGAGATTCACATGTACCCTTATAGGATGAACCATAGGTGTGATCGCACCAATCACCCTCCCTCCACCCACCTAGTCCCCTCCCCTCCCTCTCCCCTCTCCCCATATTCCTGGGCTAAAATTGGGTTATAGCTTTCCTATGAAAGCTATAAATTAGTTTCATAGTAGGGCTGAGTATATTGGATACTTTTTCTTCCATTCTTGGGATACTTTGCTAAGAAGAATATTTT
>NW_003852405.1:10453990-10471525 GCF_000181295.1 Otolemur garnettii
TTTAACTCCATTCAATACAATGTTGGCTGTAGGTTTGCTGTAGATCGCCTCTATCAGTTTAAGAAATTTCCCTTCTATGCCAATTTTCTTAAGTGTTCTGCTCATGAAGGGATGCTGGATATTATCAAAAGCTTTTTCTGCATCAATTGAGAGAATCATATGGTTTTTGTTTTTTAATTTGTTTATGTGATGAATTACATTTATAGATTTACGTATGTTGAACCAGCCTTGAGATCCTGGGATAAAACTCACTTGGTTGTAGTGTATAATTTGTTTGATGTGTTGCTGGTTTCTGTTTGTTAGGATCTTGTTGAATGTTTTTGCATCATGTTCATTAGTGATATTGGTCTGTAACTTTCTTTCTTTGTTGGGTCTTTTCCTGGTTTGGGGATCAAGGTGATATTTGCTTCATAGAATGTGTTGGGTAGTATTCCATCTTTTTCTATATTTTGGAAAAGGTTAAGTAGTATAGGTACTAGTTCCTCTTTAAAGGTTTGGTAGAATTCTGATGTGAAGCCTCTGGTCCCGGGCTTTTCTTTTTAGGGAGATTTTGTATAGTTGATACTATTTCAGAACTTGATACAGGCCTGTTCAACATTTCCACTTCCTTCTGGCTAAGTCTTGGGAGGTGGAATGCTTCCAAGTATCGGTCAATTTCCTTCAGATTTTCAAATTTCTGGGAATAAAGTTTCTTGTAATATTCATTAAGGATTGTTTGAATTTCTAAGGGATCTTTTGTTATTTCATCTTTACCATTTCTGATTGATGAGATTAGAGATTTTGCTCTTTTTTTCTTGGTTAGGTTGGCCAAAGATTTATCTATTTTATTGACCTTTTCAAAAAACCAACTTTTTGATTTATTGATCTGTTCTATAATCCTTTTGTTTTCTATTTCATTTTATTCTGCTCTAATTTTGGTTATTTCTTTTCTTCTGCTGGGTTTGGGATTGGAGTGTTCATTCTTTTCCAGTTGCTTGAGATATCCAATTAAGTCGTTAATTTCCTCTCTTTACGTTTTCTTGAGGAAGGCTTGCAGTGCTATAAATTTCCCTCTTAGGACTGCCTTTGCAGTATCCCAGAGGTTCTGGTAACTCATATCTTCATATCATTTTGTTCCCAAAGTTTAGTAATTTCCTTCTTGATCTTGTCTCTGATCCACCTATCATTCAGCATAAGATTATTTAGCTTCCGTATTTTTGTATGAGTCTGCAGATTCCTGTTGTTACTGAGTTCAACTTTTAGTCCATGATGGTCTGAGAAGATACAAGGAATAATTTCTAGTCTTTTTTTTTTTTTTTACTCAAATGGCCTTTATTTTCCTATCTGATATGCCTAACAAAAACTCCAGGTAGACGGAGTTAAAAGAATCCACCACGAGAAAAGTAAACAGATCCTCAAAAACTCTGAGGCAAGAATTCACCCCCTCCCCCAACTGGCCCAGTCTTCACTAACTGGTCCCAGCTTATTTTCCTTACAGTGCTTTGAATACCGCCATCCTCTACCACCCTCCATATTTTCCTGATTCAGAATGGGATGTCTGGGTTGACTGCATCCCTTTGTCTGAGGGAGGGTTACACTTGAGACTGGGAACACACTGGCCACCTCTAACGCACCAGAGGAGAAAAAATTGAAATCAAACCCCACTGCTCCCACCCGAAGGCTCAGAAGCGCAAGACCAATTTCTAGTCTTTTAAATTTGCTGAGGTTAGACTTGTGACCTAAAATGTGGTTGATTTTGGAATATGTTCCATGGGCCAATGAGAAAAATGTGTATTCAGTTTTGTTAGGATGAAATGTTCTGTAGATGTCTGTTAAGTCCAAATGATGAATGGTTAAGTTTAAATCTAAAATTTCTTTGCTAAGCTTCTTGTTGGAGGATCTATCCAACACTGCTAAAGGAGGATTAAAATCTCCAACTATGATGGAGCTGGGAGAAATCAAGTTGCTCATGTCTATTAGAGTATCTTTTATAAATTGAGGTGAATTCTGGTTGGGTGCATAAATATTGATGATTGATATCTCATTGTATTTAGTATTACCCTTAACAAATATAAAGTGTTCATTTTTATCCTTGCTTACTTTTGTTGGTTTAAAGCCTATTGTATCTGTGAATAAGATTGCAACACCTGCTTTTTTCTGCTTTCCATTTGCCTGGAATATAGATAACCATCCCTTCACCCTGAGTCTATATTTGTCTTTTAGGGTAAGATGAGATCCTTGTATGCAGCAGATATCTGGCCTGAGTTTTTGTATCCAGTCAGCCAATCTGTGCCTCTCTGGGGGACAATTTAAGCCTTTCATGTTAATTGAGAAATCTGATAAGCCTGATAACATTTTGGGTATTGAGTTTAGTGAAGTTAATCATGATGTGCCTAGGGGATGTCTTGTTTGAGTTGAGTTGTGCTGGGGTTCTGAAATTGTCTGCTATCTGAATTTCGGAATGTCTTGGCATGTCTGGAAAGTTCTCTTTCATAATTTCATGAAGTAGAGCCTCTGTGCTTTGTGAAGCCACTTCATTGCCTTCAGGGATTCCTATAAGACAAATATTAGTTTTCTTCAAATTATCCCAGAGCTCTTTGAGAGAGTGATCCATTTTTGTTCTCCATTTCTCTTCATCCTTGCATGCTTGGGCACGTTTGGAAGATTTGTCTTCAATGTCTGAGATCCTTTCTTCTGCCTGCTCCATTCTGTTACCAAGGGATTCTACTGTATTTTTCAGATCTTTGAGGGCTGTAACCTCTTGCCTCAGTGTTTCAAAATCTTTGGTCATTTTATCTTTGAAATCATTGAATTCTTGAGATATCTTTTGAATAATTTTTTGAAATTCTAATTCCCTCCGTTCTTTCATTCTGTTAATCTTATTTGCTATCCAAATTCTGAACTCGATTTCTGACATCTTAGCCATCTATTTATGGATGAGGTCTTCAATTGCATATGCCCCATCCTTCCTTGTGGGAGTTGATCTACTTTGGTATTTGAATTACCAGAGTTTTTCTGCTGATTCCCCCCATGCTGAATTTACGCTATGTAGAGACCTTACCAGAACTGTTCAGTCAGTGGCTGCCATTAGAGAAGATGCCAGTTTCCTCTGGTTACCCCGAGATGAGGAGCATGTCTGTCCAGAAGAGCCTCAGGGGTGTGGGTCTTGTTGTTCCCACTGCTGTGGCTGCTGCTGTTTGCCTCAGGGTACCACCGTTCTAGTTTGGTTCCCTCTCGGCTTACTATCCTCTTGTAATTCTTGGTGGCAGGCCGGGGATAGTACAGCTCTGGCAGTTCTGGGCCCACTTGACACAGGTGCCTGGAGCGATGAACTCCTCTGCCGCTGCCCGCAGGATGCATGCAGCTCTATCAAGCAGTTCTGGGCCCACCCAGAGTGGGGGACTCCTCCACCGCTGCCAGTGGAACACGCGCGGCTCCAGCAAGCTGTTCTGGGCCCACCCAGTGCAGATGCCTGGAGGGGGGAACTCATCTGCCACTGCCTAGGGGAGGCGCGTGGCTCTAACAAGCAGTTCTGGGCCTGCCTGGAGTGGAGGACTCCTCTGCCGCCACCCACGGGACGTGCGTGGCACTAGCAAGCAGATCTGGGCCTGCTGGTGCAGGAGGCTGCAGTGGGGAACTCCTCCACCACTGCCCACAGGTTGTGTGTGGCTCTAGCAAGCACTTCTGGGCCCTGGAGGACTCCTTCTTGGGCTCTCATGGGGTGCACGTGGCTCTAGCAAGCAGTTCTGGGCCTGTCTGGAGCAGAGGACTCCTCAGCCATCCCCCATGGGGTATGCACATCTCTAGCAAGCAGTTATGGGCCTGCCTGGAGCACTGGACTCCTTTGCAGCTGCCTGCAGGGCAGCGTGGCTCTAGCAAGCAGTTCTGGGGCCCCTTGCGCAGGTGTCTGGAATGGGGGACTCCTCCAACCTCACCCGCTGAATGCACCCAGGTTTAGCAGGTCTCCGGCTGCCATACAGGGACTGGGCGCTTGGTCTGGTGGGGGTGGGGGATGCTGCTCTTGTGCTCCCCCTCACTGTCTCTGTAGGCATGGGGGCAAAGGTGGACTGGAAATTCAAAATGGCAGTGAAAAAGTTTGTTTGTTTTTTTGCCAGGTGAGAGAGTGTTTAGAATCTCAGCAGGGTTGCTCTAGGGGAGTAGACCCCCCCTTCTTGTGGTTCTCACACGTAAGGTGAGATAATAGGTCCTCAGTTCACTGTTCACCTGTAGAAAACTTACAGGAGCAGATGAAGAGAAAACAAAGAGAAAACCACAACTTTCTCGGGGGAGGGGATGGACGCTTTTCCTTTGGGATATATTATGTACCTGTAAATTGCTTTCTTGGAGTCTCAACTTGCTTCCGCAGAGGTGTCCTGCAGATATCACTCTTCTCTCTCAGCTGGGCTCTCAATCTTCAACTTTATTGGGATTTTCTGGACTTTATCCTTCCCTCTGGACAGGAGCTTCTGTCAGAGGCTGGTGCCTGTCGGCCATCTTGCCCCTCCCCCCCAAGAGATACTTTATGAGATCTCCTTCAAGGACATCTGAGACACAGCATCTGAGGCACCCAGAGGGTCTTCTTCTTCATTGTGTATTCCCTGGCTAACTGATGGACAGAATGCTCCAGAATGGATGGGATGCATCTAGAATCTGAGAAGGACTTTCTAGGTTTCAAAAGAATTAGTGAGTTGGAGCTATGCTTATGGCAAGGATATCAGAGATTCAGTAACAACAGCAAGGAGTGAATAGTTAAAGACCAGCCCATCTGATATAGTGAGACTTTGCATAGAAAAATACAATGTTTTGCCAAGTACAGAGGCTCACGCCTGCAATCCTAGCACTCTGGGAGGCTGAGCTCAGGAGTTCAAGAGCAGCCTGAGTAAAAGGGACACACTGTCTCTAAAAAAAATAGCCAAGCATTGGGGTGGACGCCTGAAGTCCCAGCCACTTGGAAGGCTGAGGCAAGAGGATCACTTGAGCCCAAGAGTTTGAGGTTGAGGTTGCTGTGAACTATTTACTCCACAGCACTCTACTGAGGGTAACAAAGTTAGACTCTGTCTCAAAAAAAAAAAAAAAGAAAAGAAAAGAAAAAAAGGACATGGTATTTTAATTTCTTGAACATTTCTGCAATGGTTCATTCTTTTTTGTTCCCTCTGAATGCATATGTTGAAAAACTAAACTTCAAGGCTAGTATTAGAAAGTAGGAGGTAATTATGTTGCCTTTTATTTTTTCATTTTGAGACAGAGTCTCACTTCATTGCCCTCTGTAGAGTGTCATGGCATCATAGGTCTTAATCACAGCAGCCTCAAACTCTTGGGTTCAAGTGATCCTCTTGCCTCAGCCTCCTGAGTAACTGGGACTACAGGCACCTGCCACACCTGCTATTTTTTAGAGATGGGGCCTTGCTCTGGCTTGGGCTGGTCTCATACTCCTGAGCTCAGGCCTGGGCCTCCAAGAGCACTAGGATTATAGGCAAGAATGAAGACAGAGCCCTTGTTAGTGGGATTAGCTCTTATGAAAGAGTCCTCAGAGAGACCTCCCCCTTATATAAAGTAAGGACAACACAGCAAGAGGCCACCTATAAACCAGGAAATGAGCCCTTACCAGACACCAAATCTGTTAGCACTTTGGTCTTAGACTGCCCAGCCTCAAGAACTGTGAGAAATAAGTTTCCATTGTGTGTGTAAGGTACTGAGTTTATGGTATTTTGTTACAGAAACCTGAATGGACTAACACAGTCTCACTACTATCACTTAAAAAAACACTAAACAATTTGCAGCACACACATATCCTGTTTTAGACTTTTTACCACAAATTTGGTGTCTATTCTGTCCCTCCTCCAGGGCCAAATTCCAGATATGTAGTGTAGCCACAACAGACTCTCCAGCCACGTGGTACAGATACTTGATACTTTCATTCCTATAAAGGCATTGTCGAAATATATGTTGTATCTTCCAGGCACGTTTTAAGTCTTAGCTTAATCATCATCATCTCTATCAAATCTTTGCAATTGGTAGTGCCCTGGGATATATGTTTTTCCTAGTGTCAAGTACAGTGCTTGGCTCACAGTAACATATCCAGAAATGTTTGTGAAACTAAATGAGCACAAGAGTGACTTTAAAATAGCAGAGATGTCCTGGGCTGCAATGCAGGCTTTGGGATTAAATCTTTTTGAAAACACTCAACTCTAATGCAGAGTTTTGTGTCTTTCTGTAAGATCAGATCTGAGTGAGCAGCAGAGGGGTTTGTACAGGACACAATTATCAGAGGGACTTTATCTAACAAATGCAATCAGTGTAACCTAATTCTTTGTACCCTCAATGAATCCCAAACAACAACAATATTAAAGATCTCCTATTTAATAGCTACAGGTGCTTTATTATTGCCTAGTATTTAAGAAAATCAACTTCATTCTGCTACTTTTTTAACGTGGAAATTAAATAAAGCCTGAGGCCATCGTATTGTTCTTCTCTGTACCATTTTCATCCTCACAGGAAGAAGGCTGAGGTTCCTGTTTGTCTATTAGACAGGCCTTCTCAAAGGCTTATCAACATAGAAATAGATCCAGGTCTTCAATTTCAACAAAGTAATGTGCGAGAACCCTTGAGACGAGAGTAATACACCCTGCTTTCTCTTACCTTTCTCCAAATTCTTGTTCCAGTGACTTTAGAATTATAGATTTTATTAACATTCGATAGGATGGAAGCATCAGACAGTGTCTCTAATCCTTTGCACTGATACCACACAAGGGAGTGGCCAGAACGCTTTGTTATTTAGTATTACGTCACCTGCTTCGAGAAAAGTATCTAGTATATAAGGTGAGTTAAATAATTCCCGTGCTTGATGCTTTCAGCCTCCTGCACAGAAATATTAACTCTAGAGCATATCTATTAAAAAGCTGCTTTTCCTTTGCTTAGATTATTTTTCATTAGAAAAAGAAAAAAAAATAGAAACACTACAAGAGTTCTAAAATGATCTTGAAGATCTTAACCTCATGTACAATCACAGCGAGGCCTCAACTGAAGATAAGAAAAGCAGAAAAATCAGGGGGCCAAGCAAGGTTACAGGGCTCACTGGTGAAGTCTACAAAGTTAAGGCAGAAGAAAGGGGTTGTACAATTTGGGGAAAGCATCATAGGTGGAAAATTGAAAGAGAGAGAAGTCTCTACTTCAGCTCAACGCTAATCTCAGGGAAAAGAATGTATTAGAAGACGAAAACATTACCAGAATATCTGTGTCTCTATGGATTAATCTAGTTCTTACAGTAATCATCATTCATTGCTTATATAAAAAAATCTAATTTGAGGGTATCATAAATATAAATGTATGAAGAGGCAAAACAGTGTGTATCCCTGGGCGGGGAAATAATACTTCTATTTACTCTCAAATCTCATTATTGAAAACAGTTTTCAGTAGTATATGTTGATATTCTTTAATCTGAAAATTTTCAGCAGATAACATGGGTAAGATCTTAAGCACTGTCTTAAAAATGATAAGATCGTATAGATACTTTTTATCTCATGACAATGCTCATTTAACATCAGCATTCATGTGAGTTGATTATATCTGTTGAAACAAAATACAATCTTATTTTAATGGTTATATTTTAAAATACAACCTCATTTTAAAAAGTTTCAATTTTGTGAAAAAAGGTTTTTGCCTTTCTGAAATTTAAATCTGTCCTCATAACATTGAATAAAAGAAGACTACTTTTTCTATTTCTCAATGTGCTGCTATTGTATTTGAAGAATTATAAAATCTAAAAACTAACGATGAACAATTTTTAGGTGTAAAAGGCCGCAGGAGATATTTTCTAATTCAAAGGGAACCTTCAAAGGACACAATCACATGGGGTTTTCTATGTAATTTTTATGTTAAAGAGATGGTTTGAGCTAATTAGAAAGGATTTTATATAAAATTGGCATGGTTTTCATAGCAAAGCACTTATTTTAAATAACATAATGTTGAGAACATTCTTTTTTCTTTTTTGGGTAGTATTGGTCTCTCAAATGCTTCCTTAGATTAACGGTTTCTCATAAATAGAAAAACTGAAATCTTGAGAAACACTACAAGTGGGAAATAATCTAATGTAACCATTTCCTTCACAATTCTTTTAACCTAATGCATTGCATGTGAAGAGATTTATTCCACAGCAATAAGAGGTACTTATGGGTTCCTTTGCGCTACCTAGAGAATAAGTTAAAAATTAATATTATTTCTATAAAGTTATATTTGCTCTAAGGGAATACGGATGAATAGTGTGTTCTGAACTTATTTGGAAATTGAAGAACTTGTGGCTAGGGACAACTCAATGGTAGATAAAATCTCCCTTTTTCACAGAATTCAGATGCTGGCAATACGTAAATATGAATCAAGCCAAACCGTCATAATTTTGAACCCCAGATGGAAGTTGATTACGAACAGCTAGGGAACATCCAGTTTATTTATAGTGCAGAAATCATTAACACTGGAAAAACAAAAAAGCAATTACTGTATTTCCAACTGTGTAATGACCACGGGAGACAGAGGAATCACAAATTTAACTTCATCATTCTTAAATCAAAAGCCGGACTGTGAAGATGACGGCTGTGTTTGGGAAACGAGAGAAAAATAACACTTTCAAAATTATAATACAAAAAAGACAATTAAGCTGCTACCATTATTCCCAGAACAATAAAGTTCCATTTTGGAGAAGACATCAAAGGGAAAAAGTCATCAGAGAAACATTTTGAAAAATTGGTTAGAGGGCAATAATTAGATGACAAATGTTTGCCTGTTTTCCCTCCTCTTCTTTCCTTGGTTGATGTCTTCCTTTCAAACCGAATTTTCCTGTTTTTCAGACTCACAGTTTGGCCATCCCTTTTTAAATGTTGATTTTTTTTTTCATACATGCGTTCAAATTATCAGGTGATCTTTTACTGAACGTTTCCTCTCTTCCTTCCTGTTTGCATTATTCTTTATTCTTACTCTCTGGAGAAGTAGGACCACTGCAGGAAAGGTCTGAGGCCACGGTTTCTACTCAGCAGAAGGAGGAACTTCCTACATCTGAGCATGATCTGAAATGGACCCGAACAATGTTCTGGTAGTGATCTGCTTGCTTCAAGAGATGTACAAGAACAAGACGGAGAGTTAATTATCTGAAAAATTGTAGCGAAATCTCACATTAAATACGAGATTGAATTAAATGGCGTTTCAATTCCCTTTCTGGGCTAACAGAACATGCTTCTGTAACTCTGTCTCTTGACCAGGGCAGACCAAGGAACTTTCTATGATGCGGCACCATCCAGCACTATTTACAGAGGTAAATGATCACCCGTACCTGTTTTGTCCTGGAAAAATCTTTTACCAAGATTAGTAAACAAGCACTTGATCATGCTCAGGTTAAGTTCAAGTTTTTGCCCTCTGCTTTTCCAACTTCCTTCTATCATCACGTCTTTTTTTTTCTTTCCCTGGCTTTCTTCTTTTCCTTGGCATATGCCCATCTTTTCTCTTTCCCCCTTTCCTCTCCTCACTCTCCTCCCTTGTTCATCTTTCTTCCTTTATTCTTGGCCCCCTTCCCTCCCCTGCCTGCGTGCTCTCCCGTTCTTACCCCGGGAAGGCTTACTTTAGGCCGTGCCATTCAGTCTTGGGGCTCAGAGCAATTAGTCATTAGAGAAGGAAAGGAGATACTCTCTGGCCTCTTTCAGAAAAGATTATTTCGCATGCCTCCCTCCCCACCACCCCCTCCGATCATGCCCCTTTCCTTTTAAATATTGATGGTATCACACTAGCAGCCTCTTAAGTAACTGTGGCTGGCACTCGGCAGAGGCGAGGAGAGCTGCAGGTCCTGTGGCAGGTAAGAGACTGGTCATCTTTTCCTTCTATCTGTTACTTGCCCTTCTCTGGACTTCAAACTTGCCAAGGACAGAAAAACCCATGTGCGCATCAACAGATGCACTGCCCAGGGAGAAGCTCCCCGGCCCTCTTGAACTGTAATTTTTCTCCTATTTATCAGAAGGTGAGTAGGCTACTCTCACAGCAGATGGAAAGATCGGCTCCTATCTGTCAGGAGGAGCAACTCTGCAGTCTCAACCCTAGACATCACTGTCAATACTTCCAGGTTGAAGAAAAAATGCCCATTCGGTGCGAGGCCCTCTGCTTCCAAATATTGCTTCTCCCCACCACACCCTCTCCTATGGCCACCTCACCCCCTTGTGTGATAGTGCCCAGAATAAAGGCCTTGGATTCTCTGAATTTTAGTGCAGCAGCATCAGGACCTGGCGAATTATGAAACAGCTGAGTGCTCAAATGTGTACCACTTAATTACATGCCACATGTAATTTCAGAGCAGTTCTATTTATAGTGGGACTTTATTTTTAAAAAGCTTATATTTCAAAGTGGGAGGTGACGCAAATCACTTTTAGGCCCTGTAATGAGCTTTAAAATGTGACTCAATGGAGCTATAAAATTGGCTGGTACCTTAAATGGGTCACATTTAGATGAAGATTGCATAGAATACATTAAAGACAAGCCCAGGGGCTGAGAGTATGAGACTTTTCCTGGTGTGTGCGTGTTTTTGCATGTCTGTGTGTGCTGTGGCCAGTGTACGGGGGCCTGTGCGCACTGGTGCTTTGCAGAGAGGTAGCTGTTTCTTTGTTATACAAATAAAGAAGAAGTCAAAGGAAATTCAGGTATCTAAAAGAAACTCAATTTCTGTAGATATCAAGCAAGGTCAGATGGAGTCAGATGTATATTCAAGATGTATTCCAAATGAGGAAAACGTAAATGAATGAGGTGTTAACGTGTGAGAACCAGCAGGAGGAGCAGCACTCAGAGAACTGAAGTCAAGGAGGGCTTGTCTGAGGTGTCAGTCGCCAAATAGCAGTGGGGGAGAAGGGAGACACTGAGCCTTCTCCTCCATTAAGGACAAAGCATGTGCACCTGTGTGTGCGTGCGTGCGTGTGTGTGTGTGTGTGCACATGCGTGTGGACACAAGCACATGTGTTGTGGGGAGAGGAGACAGCTAGCCGATCAGAAGCACTCTGTCTCTTGTAGATAGGATTGCTAGCCTTTCCTGTTGTGATCATGGTGCAGAGTATGAATACGAGTGGGATTCATTTTTTTTCTTCTCTAAGGAAAGACAGGAACAAGTGAAGCTTGTAAATGATTTGGGGGTACCTCTAGGTATACCCCAAAGTACATCAGAATCTAAAAGTGACTGTATCCCTCCATCATCTGATGCGACATGACCTTCCCCTGCTCTGGTCCCCACCCTGCCCATATTCTACCCATGGAGATTGATCTCCATCTGAACAGTTCAGCTAGAAATGCAAAGACTGCTGAGCTTTCCAGCTGGCACAACACCCAGGTCTCCGGGGGAAGTCATGATCGGGGTGTCAGTGAAAACAGTCTCGGAAGCACGATCATCAGTTAATTGAATGTTTCTATTTTCTGGGTCTGATTGTGGCCCCAGGGACACCTCGCTGCAGCACTTCTCACCGGTCCTGGTTCTCCCTGGTCTTTATTTCCTATGCATCCGTGCATCTACATGCAGTCTTAATCCTGCAACCTACTTCCAGGCAGAAGCAAATTTTTACCACATTCCCCTCCTTCCGCTGTGAATCTTCACTCTCACACTCAGGTTTGCCAAAGCAAACGCATATCAGAAGCAGTTTTAAAAGCATCTAACTAAGGCCAGGCTCACACCTGTCATCCCAGCACTCTTAGAGGCCAAGTGAAAAGAATCCCTTGAGCTGAGGAGTTCAAGATCAACGTGAGCAAGAGTGAGACCTTGTCAACAGTAAAAATAGTAAAACCAGCCAGGCACTGTGGCAGGTGCCTATAGTCCCAGCTACTTGGAATTCTGGGGCAGGAAGACGGCTTGAACCCAGGAGTTTGAGGTTGCTGTGAGCTAAGCTGATGCCACGACACGCCCACTCCAGCCTGGACAATAGACTGAAACTCTGTCTCAAATCAATCCATCAATCAATAGATTAATCAGAAGAATTTTTAAAAAGCAGCTAAACAATAACCAAGAGACTAGATGTATTTTCAAGAGATCACACAATTAACACTTAATGAAAGTAACGTAAGTCTTAATGTAAGACTAAGTTTAAGCCAATGGTCCAAAGCAAAATATCGCTTTTTTTAAATTAATAAAAAAAGCTAATACTTTTGAACATGGATTCAAGGCCTATAGTAGTACTCTGAAAAGAAAGATTTATATCTCTTGGATTGTTATTAAGTAGTTCCTTATTATTTGAAGTTTTATTACTGATAAGAGGGAGTATTAATCTGAATGTTAGTTTATAAATTACACTCCTGTCATAAATATAACTATTAGCAATGAATATTATAGTAGTAACCAGAATCACTAGTAATAAAAATAAAGCATTATATTTGTTTAAGAATGGTAAATTCTGTGAGGGCAGGAGATATGTGTAATAGGTATTTAGTAAGCGTTTAGAATGGTCCATACTAGACTTTACGTCCTTCATGTTCACATGGATGGAGCTGGAGAATGTTCTTCTGAGCAAAGTATCACAAGAATGAAGGAAAAAGTATCCAATGTACACACCCCTATTATGAAACTAATTTATACCTTTTATATGAAAGCTATAACCAAATAGCCTAAGAATGTGGGGAAGGGGGAGGGAGAAGGGAGGGGGGAATGTGTGGAGGGAGGGGGATTGGAGGGATCACTTCTGAGGTTTATCTTATAAGGGTACAAGTGAATCTTTCTAAGAGTAGAATGCGAACATTTTAAAACAATAACTGAGAAAATGACATGAAGGCTGTGTTGACCAGTTTGATGGAAGTATTTCAGATTGCATGTGAAAATCCCACACTGTATCCCAGAAGCGCATTAATGTACATAATTACTATTCAATAAAAAAAAAAAAAAAGAATGGTCCATACTCTCTCAGTTCTCTTAAAAAATTAAGGATCTTATCTCATTTCTGTTTAAATCTTTCCCTTGCCTGGTGCTGCAACTGGTACATTGTTGTGACTTAGCAAATATTTGTTGGCTAAAGAATGAGTAGGGTAGATTTAATACCAGCTTTGTGAAGTAAGAACATATATCTATGACCTGACCAACATTTGACTTACCACCCACAACCTTCTACACACAGACATCATCTCCTCCAACTACGAACGGGTTTGAGGTCAGATATCGGGCCTTTTACCTCAAATGTATGCAAATTATCACTCAGGCCAATTTTGGACTTTGCCATTGGCAAGTGTTTGTCTGGAGTTTTCTGGAAAGGTAGAGTTTTCTTGTACTATTCATATATTTGTGGAGTGTTGAGATTGGAGTAACAATTATTGCCTACCAAGTGAAATTCCACCCAAGGATTGACAGTTTACAAATTTGGCATTCACACGTGGAATGGTTATCCAATCTGACTACTGATTCCTAGGACACTGCTTGGGTTATCTGAGGGTATGAGCTTAAGTGAAGCGTTCCAAATAGATCTGAAGTTACGTAGATTATTGTTGATAAGCATTTCTGTTATCCATCAGAGAATTAGCAGGAGAGATGAGGGTGCACTCATAGGAGCAGAGAACCACAAATACCTGGGACCTTGCTGGGTGAGTAACCTCCTTGAGCCTTCATTAGCAAATGAAATATCTTCATTAGCAAATCTGAGAAAATGATACATGTACCTACCTCTGACAGAATTGTGAAAAAGACACTCAAAACACTATATGGATATTAGTTGCTATTATTATCTGTAAAATAGAGATTATGATAGCTCAAATCTTAAACAGTTGGTTGGAGAATCACAAGAAAATATAGAAAAATGTTTTGAGGAAGACAAGATACTCTTCTATTTCATAATGAAATCATTATTAAAATGTCCTCTTCAAAGACAACTGTGTCTTTCTCTTATGTTTAAAACTAGGGACAGTTCTTCCTACAGAGTTCCGTGGCACTAGCAGAAATAGAATAATCATTGCCATTATATGTTTGCTGATTGACTGCTAAACGTTGCCTCTTTGATATCAGCTCCCTATGAAGCAATGGTCATAATCGGAACAAAATACCATCAGAGTTATAAAACCCACATGCCAAATAACCTACCTGTCCCTTCAGCATCACTTACGCCTTTTAAAGAGTTGGTAAATGCAAAGGCTGTCATCTTCGAACATACATCATTGTAATTGGAACTTTAGAAGTAGTAACATAGCTAGAATGATGACTAAGGCATAGGTGGAGAGTTTTGAATTATGGCAGTTTATGTTTCCCCTAAGGCCTTTCTTATGAGTCAGACAGTGTCTGTAACTAACCCATGTCATCTGAAAACCAATTATCACTGATTTTTTTTAGCAGCTAGAAAGTCTTTTCATGAATAGCTTTCAATTTTCCATAAATATGAACAACAGATGCTCATTGGATTAGATAGTATTTGCCTTCCTGACTTCCCAAGTCAGACTAACCCCCCAATTTTCAGAAGCAGATATATGACTCCATTTTTGTGAGCCGTATCCCCATCATTCTCCCTGGTTCTGAACATGGCAACAGTTCTCGCACTCTCTGCAGTCTTTGTAAAGAGCAGGAAAAGAATCAGAACCAGTTTTGTTTGCATTATTAGGGGTCAGCAAGGAGGAGGAGACGAAGGACCATGTTCCCAACTGCAACCCTGAACCATGAGCCCTTCGCTCAGTTTCCTTCTTTATCAGGCTTGGCAGTAGGGAGGGTGGCTTCATGCTCTCTTCCCAACACATTCAGTTCTGTGGTTCACAATAGCAGCCCTGTTTACAAGGACAGAAACTATGTGTATAAATATGGAGTGATAGATAGGAGATCAGATGTCTGGAAACAACTTTTCTTTAATAATAGAGAATGTGCCCCTTTGTTCTTAGTCTCTTCAAAGAGTTGCCCTTGGGTCTGAGAACACGTAGCCTCTTTGTGTCTGAGGACTGAAGACGGGACCTCAGGTCTCCTTCTCAACAGCTTTCTGTAGTTGGCACAATGTCAACTAAATTTTATAGTGTATAGAAATTACTTTGCAATTGAATAATGATTCTTCATGCATAAACGACATGGAAGCAGGTAAATTTTCAGTCGACAGTACTATTAGAGTTAATGTTATCATGTAAGATTCTCTTTTTCCTTTAACTTTGTTGGATAATATTTGTCTCTGCTTCTTCTCCCCTGTAGGACCCATTCTGAATTATCCAGATGAAGCAAATGTTAATTCTCATAACCTACCCTTGACACCTAGAATTGGTTGTTTCTTATCTTTGAATCCTTGGCTAGTGTGGCCTGAAAATCTTAATTTTGTACAGGCATTTCGTTGGGTTCAGCTTCCTGAACTTCATCTGCCCTGCGTCTTCCTAATATTCAATACCTTCCCCAGATTCTTTATTTCGCAGGCCCTTCCTTATCACTATTCTCTGTTGTGTCTCTTTGGGCTCTGTATTCCACACTGAGCTCAAACACGTAGCCTGCTACATCCCATCTGGAGGCTGTTTTCTTTTGATCCATTTACAATTGGGAAGTTTGCATAACATGTAGATGAATCACGTCAAAGCTAAATAGGTTACGTACATGTTTGAAGATTTGGGCTTATCAACACACAGGGTACCAATATGCACCGCTCAGAAAGGGAGAAAATTTCTTTCCATTTATTTACATCTCCTTTAATTGTTTTTCTTTTTAATTTGTATAGGTGCATGATAGTTATACACATTTATGTGGCACATGTGACATTTGAATACAAGCACACGATGGGTAGTGATCAAATCAGTCTAATTGTGATATCCATCATCTCAAAGATTAATCTCTTATTTATGTTGGTAACATCCCAAATCTACTAGTTACTTTGAGATATGTAATGAATTTCTCTCAGCCATGCAGTGTACAAGTATTTCACCTGCTTAGTTAAGTTTATTCCTAAGTAATTATTTTGGTGCTATTGTCAAAGAAATTGTTTTCTTAATTTCCTATTAGGATAGTTTACTGTTAACGCATGGAAGCACAGCTGATTTCTGGTATGTTGGTGTTGTAGTCTGCAACTTTACTGGACTCGTGCATCAGTCCTAACAGATTTGTGGAATCTTTAGGATTTTCTCCATGTAAGATCGCGTCATCTGTAAGCAGAGAATTTTACTTCTTTCTTTGCAATCTGAATGCCTTTCCCCCCTTACCTAATTGCTGCAGGTAGAACTTCCAGTACTGTGTTGAACAGAAGTGGAGAGAGTAGCATCATTGTCTTATTCCTGATCTTAGAAGAAAAGTTTTCCGTTCTGCACCATTACATATGAAGCTGGCTGTGAGATTTTCAAATATGGCCAGTTTGTTGAATGTTTTGATGTTGTTGTTACAAAAGAGTTTGAATTTTTTCAAAAGCTTTTTCCCCCATATGCTGAGATGAACCTGTACTTTTAATATTTCATTCTGTTAGTGTGGTGTAGCAAATTGATGGATTTTCATCTGTGGAATTATCTTTGCATCCCAGGATAACTCTGCCTTGATCATGGTGTAGGACCCATTTCACCTGATGTTGCACTCAGTTTGCCAGCATTTTGTTGAGAAGTATTTTTACATTTATATTCAGCAGGGATATTTGCCTATTGTTTTCTTTTCTGGGAGTATTTTTTTTCTGGCTTTGGTATCAGGATAATGTTGGCCTTATTGACAGAGTTTGGTGGTGCTTGTCCCCTCCTCTTCAATATTACTCGTTATCAGGGAATCGCAAATCAACACCACATGAGATATCACCTTGCACCTGTTAGAATGACTACTATAAACAGACAAAAAACAGAAAGAGAAATAACAAGTGTTGAGGAACGTAGAGACGTTGGAACCCTTGTACACTGTTGGTGGGAGTGTACAATGAAGCAGCTGCTGTGGGCAATACTATGGAGGTCCCTCAACAATTCAAAACAGAGCTACTAATAAAATCCAGCAATGCAACTTCTGGGTAATCATCCAAAAGAATTAAAGACAAAATCTGGAATAGATATTTGCATTGTTCATCGAAGCATTATTCACAACAGCTAAGAGAAAGAAACAGCTTTGATGTCCACAGATAGATAAAAAGATAAAGAAATTGTGATGGACATATCATAGCATCTTATGCAATCTTAAAGAAGTCCTATGATATATATTGCAACATAAATGATCTTTGAAGATACTACACTAAGTGAAATAAGCCAGTCTCAGAAGAACAAGTGCTGTATGACTCCACGTACAACAGGTGTCTCGGATAATCAAACTCCTAGAAGCAGAAAGCAGAATGGTGATTGCCAGGGGCTGAAAGGATGGGGGAGTGGGAGTTACTGTTCAACAGGTGTAGAATTTCGGGCATGCAAAATGAAAAATTCTAAATATCTGTTACACAACAATGTGCATATAGTAAACAATACTGGATTGTACACTTAAAATTTTGTTAGGAGAGTAGATGTTATATTATATAGGTTCTCATTTAACCAGAGAAAAAGACATAAGATTGATTATTGGTAGTGGTGTAGGGGATGTTACATTGGTGATTCTTGTCACAATTATTTTGTTTAAAAATTTGGGATATCATGATTTACCAAGAACAGAATTTTTCTTCCCTTCCTTCC
>NW_003852405.1:10471977-10482897 GCF_000181295.1 Otolemur garnettii
TCTTCTTTCTCCTTCCTTCCTTCCTTTTTCTTAAGACACAGGGTCTTACTCTGTCACCCAGGCTGGAGTTCAGTGAAGCAATCACTATAACGTAGTATTCCCAGGCTTGAGCAAGCCTCTAGCCTCAGACTCCTGAGTAGCTGGCACTGCAGGTACACACCATCATGTCTAGCTAACTTTTTTATTTTTTATAAACACCAGAGTCTCCTTGTGTTGATCAGGCTGGTCTTGAACTCCTGTCCTCAAGTGATTCTCCCACCTTGGCCTCCCGCAGCACTGGGGTTACAGGCATGAGCTGTTGCACCCAGCAGAAACTCTACTTTCACCAAGCATTTTTGAACATTAGAAAACTTTGCTCCAATTTTATCGTGCTCCTAAACAAATCTGAATAAACTGACATGCAAGAGGACAACATGGCTGCTTCTAAAGGTACCATGAAGGCAACTGAGTATGTGTCCATCTCTCTGACAAGAGGAGCTGTTAAAAGTCATCCCCTACTGGAACGAGGGCAGAAGAAAGTGTGCTTGGAACAGATGAATAAATATCTAGCTCTGTCATCAGGGCTGATGGCTCCCAGCCAGAAACTCAGGACACCCTGGGCATTCAGTTGAACACTGCCTGTGTTGGGGAAAGACAATAAAAAGTAACATCTTCTCTTAACCCGGAAATTGAGAAAGTAAAATATTTTTATTACTGAATAAGTGTGAAACTAGAATGAAATGTAACAGTCATCAGAGGTAGTATGCTTAAGAGATTATTCAGAGAGAAAGAAATCTCACTCTTAAACAGCTAAACAGATACAACCCAGCACACGAGTTTTCTAGATGAACAGAAACAAGTCTTCAATAAGAAGACTCGGCAACACCATGTGTCACGCGTTCGTGATCCTCACTTTACCTGGTTGCTGAGGTGACCATCTGTGTTACCTAAAGGACTTGCAGTTAGGAAAAACACGCTTCTCATGTTTTTATGACAAGAGATCATTTTGCAACTTGAACCAAGGTGCCCACTGAAGTCAGTCTCCTACATTCCCACAGAAACTGGAAAACTTTAGGGTGCTATTTCTTTCTTTTTACTCTTCAAAGAGATAGATCCCACGTTTTTGAGAAAGACAGTCTTGGGCCAACAAGCTGATAAAAGGCTTATCTAGTCTTTAGAAGTATTTGTTCACTTTTCAGAGAGAAGAGCAAGTGTTTATGGTTAGTTTTCTAAAGTAATGTTCTAAGGAAAAAGATGGGAGGGAAATCTCTTCCTTTATTTTTGGCTTCAACAAGTATTTTCTCATTTTTAATTTGTATTTGTCCTTACACTCTAGCTGAGGGTTTAGAACTACCAAGGCAACCCAAGTGTGTGTGGGTGTGTGTTGGGGGGGTACATGTGGAACCTGGTTTCCAGGGCACTCGTGTGCCTGGTGGGGGGAGCATGGGCCAGCACCACCTTCCCACTCCAGCCACAGAACAGTCAAGCTGGGCCCCGGGGTGGGGGTTGTTTTCTCAACCTTACCAACCTTTACTTCTCTAAGAGTTTTTGGAATCTCAGGTAGTGTCAGGTGCCAAGGTCTACCTGTGCTCAATTTTTAGTTTAATAATACTTAATTGGTTTGTGTGTGCACGTGTATGTGGGGTTTTTCTGAGGGGGGTGAAACTAGATCCTTTTTTATCAATATTATTTTTGATGGATGCACGCTTTGAGTTAACATGACTTTTATTTCGAAAGAGGTAGATTTGAGTTCTGATTAAAGCTGTCTTTATAAATAGTTTATTCAAAAGTTAAACATTTTCTATTAACTGTTTTATTCTATGTTTAATTTAATCAAACAGCTGGGTCCCAGCCAGTAGATTTTAAAGTCACCACTTGTTAGACCAATTACTTTGTTCAGTTTGTGATGGTGACAGTTTGTGATGGTTTCAGTTTGAAATGGGGGCGTATAACAACCTTGCCTCAGTCCCAACTTTCACGTTACCCAACACTATACCACCAGATCTGTTGCTCAGTTAAAGCATTTAACCCAGACCAAGTGATAATAGCAGGGGTGTGTATCATAAGGTGAGATCAAGTCACATCACCCTCATCTACAAACTCTGCTTTACTTTGCTTGGCTGTCATCACTATTGGTTCTTAATTTTCCACAGATCTAGTGAAAGTGAACAACAGCTGTGTTGAAATTGCAATGTGAATTGCAATGTGCAAAGCTTACGACTCAACAGGCCAAGCTGATATTAAGGGACCAGCTATTATGATGTTCTGCACTCTGAACCGGTTTGAATTTCTTAGCATGAATTAAATATATGTCAGTATAAAAATGACCTTAACTACTTCGTGCTATCTTGTATCAAGTTCACTTAACAAAAGCTTCACGCAGTGAGCGGGTATTTAGTGACTAATAGTCTTAAGGGCAATATTAAATTCCCAAATTGTTTTAGGTTGAGCATCAGAAAATATAACTATATTCTTTACATGGTTTACTGACTATCGATCACTTTCATTCTTATTTCTTTATAAAGTCCACCAAAAACATATTTGCATTTGTTCCCTTTCCATATATTAATTTTCTCTCTTCAATACCACTGTGCCTTTTAATCAAGGTACTGTTTGCATTTTATGTCATAGGAGAGAGGTTTTAGCAATTCATAGCCTTCATTCACAGCCTAAGTCTTTTCCTGCATTTCATAGCCCTACCTAATAAAAGGTAATAATTCATTTCCAAGCAATGAAACTATAATCTAGTAACTTTAAGACAAGAAATAAAGTGAGAAATATGCCTGATGTTATAGGTGTCTCTCTGTATTTTGTATCTCCAGATAGACTTTAGGTTTCCTAAAAAAGGGTCGACATGTTACACGTCTCTGTCCCTCTCACAGGGACTAGTGACATGTCTGAAACAGTTAGATGCTCAGCAAGTGCTGTATTGACTGGAAGATGAGAGGCACCAGCCACGGATCCCAGCCCAGGCCTTCATTATAAAGAGAATGTCTCCAAATATTAAGGAAGTATGACGATAATTTTCAAGATAGTTAATCCACTGAAATGAATTAAATAAGCTTTTAGAATCCTTGTCAATTATGGACAATTATGTCAGTAGAGCATTCTATTAAGGGCCTAATACATTCACTAACTACATCTATTGTTCCGCTTTCTGAAAAGGACAAGGAAAGAAAAAGAATAGCTTTCAATTACTTACTCCAGGCTTATTTGAATCTTACTCTGCGGACCATTTCGTTTTTGACCTGATGTTAACATAGTACTAAGCAGCTGGCTGAAATATTCTCTTTCATGTATCCTTTGAGGACCAGATATATTCAGTTTTTAGATAAGAATTTGATGTTGAGGCTGGGTGCAGTGGCTTACACCTATCATCCTAGCACTCTGGGAAGCTGAAGCAGGTGGATTGCCTGAGCTCACAGGTTCGAGACCTGCTTGAGCAAGAGGAAGATCTGGTCTATAAAAATAGTCGGGCATTGTAGCAGGCACCTGTAGTCCCAGATACTTGGGAGACTGAGGCAAGAGAATTGCTTAAGGCCAAGAGTTTGAGGTTGCTGTGAGCTGTGACACCATGGCACTCTACTGAGGGTAACAAAGTCACACACACACAAAAAAAAAAGAATTTGATTTTGTATTTGTTTGGGGGATTTTCTCAAAAGTCCCAAGTGGTCATTCAGTTTTAAGAAGGTGTTGAATGATAACTTGAGACTTTCTTAAAAACGGGTACCTTTCCTGTCCAACAAATGAGCTAGTTTCTTCTTCCATATCCTGCCACGAAAGGAATTATTCCTACTATTTATAAGTGACATTTTTCTTCATCAGAGAGTAGAAATGAATCCACAAGCCCTTTTGGCTTTTGTGAACTTAAGGAAATTGATTTAACTAGTTTAAAAGAGATTAAATGAAAAATGATTTTTCTAATGCCCCTTTAAAATCGATCATATCAAACCATAATTTTGTTTTCAACATTGCTATCCCATTACTCTAATAAATAAAAGAATTGGTCAATATTTCAAATTCTTCACAATACATTATACGACTTTACCGTGGAATCCATCACCATCAGTGAAACGGTAACTCAAAACCTGTAAGTAATGCTGATTTATTTGCTCCTTTCTCAGTATCAGAAGACGTTAAGGTCAGCATCTTTGGAGAAAAACATCAAGTAGGTATTTCTGAAAAGAAGGGAGGTGGAGAGCACTGGTATTTATTAGGTATCTCCTATATGCTCCATTCATTGCCTCATTTAGTCTTCTTTCAAAATGAATTTTATTGATTGTAGTGTACAAAGGGGGAAGTTGGCCTCTAAATTACATTCATGGTTCACAGTGGGGGACCTTGGATTAGAGTCTGGGTTTCACTAGCTTTCAAATAGTTCTACTAAACTATGATGGCATAAAGATGATTCTGCTATGTAAAATAAGACATAGGATGGGCCTGGAATAGCAAAAGTGAATGCAATGGGGAAAAAACCATGTCTATACTATAAGAGGGGTAGTTGTAGTTGAGTAAGAAATAGATAACCTCCAAGGGCAAGTGGGAGAACACTAAAATACAGCATGAAGAATTTTAGTTAGACTTATGAAAAAAAGTTTTGCTGTGATGGGGCGGTACCTGTGGTTCAGTGAGTAGAGCGCCAGCCCCATATACCAAGGATGGCAGGTTCAAACCAGGCCCAGCCAAACTGCAACAAAAAATAGCTGGGTGTTGTGGCGAGCGCCTGTAGTCCCAGCTACTCAGGAGGCTAAGGCAAGAGAATCGCCTACATCCAAGAGCTGGAGGTTGCCTTGAGATATGATGTCACAGCATTCTACCTAGGGCAACAAAATGAGACTGTCTCTAAAAAAAAAAAAAAAGTTTTGCTGTGAGAGCTGTAAAATGCTATAGGGGATTATTGAGGAGTGGGGGTGCCCTATTGCAATGTCTTAGGACAGAGGAGAGTCTACCTTATTGTGGAGGTGTGTGGGTAGAACCTGGGGAAGGGGAGAGTGCACTAACAGGTGTGGAGGTGCCCACCCACCCTGAGTCCCAGTGGGTGTTGTCTGATTCTCACCCCTGCAACTCAGTTGACCTGTTAGTTGGAATAAAAATTGAAGCACTTGCAATCTGGGGCAAAGGTAGAATCTACCACTGGTGAAAGGTGAACAGATTAGCTCAGATAGGCTGGTGAGAATATAAACTTGGTCTGACCGAGATAGTCTACCAGGGGTCCTCAAACTTTTTAAACAGGAGGCCAGTTCACTGTCCCTCAAACCGCTGGAGGGCCGGACTGCGGGCCCCGGGTTGAGTTGGCTGCTAAGCAGGACAGGCAGCAGGGCAAAAACACCCAGCGGGCCGGATAAATGTCCTCCATGGGCTGCATGTGGCCCCTGGGCCATAGTTTGAGGACACCTGGACCTTCCCACAGCTTGACTAAACTGTAGGCAGGCTGCTTTTTCACTCTAGGTTCCTAATCTTCCTTAGAGCATTTATTTCAGAAAACTCATAATTATTAATTCTTTCTCTGCCCCTTCAAAATGTAAGATTTTTTCTTTCTTTTTCTTTTTGCGTGGTTTTTTTTTTTATTTATTTTTTATTTTTTTTGCAGTTTTTGGCCAGGGCTGGGCCAAACTTGAACCCACCACCTCTGGCATATGGGGCCAGCACCGTACTCCTTTGAGCCACAGGTGCCGCCCTGTGGTTTTTTTTTTTGTTGTTTTTGTTTTTGACATAGGGTTTCATTCTGTCACTCGGACTAGAGTGCATCATCATAGCTCACTGTAACCTCAAGCTCCTGGCTCAAGTGCTCAGTCTGCCTCAGCTTCCCGTGTAACTGGCTACAGGCCTGCATCACCCCACTTCACTACTTTTTCTGTTTTTGTAGAGATGAGGTCTTGCTGTTACAACTCAGGCTGGTCTTGAACTCCTGGCCTCACACAATCATCCCACCTTAGCCCCCCAAGGTGTTAGGAATACAGGTGTGAGCCACTGTCCCTGGCTCAGATGTAAGTTTTTTCATTAGATTTTAATGAATTACGTTGATGTGTCTCTTGAAAATATTAACACGTCATTTGTCCTGATCTCATTCTGAAAAGATGCACCATCTCCTTATGTTGAAAGTGAGTCGCATTTTAGAAACACTAATATGCTTGTTTTCATGCTTACGCGTTTCTTATAATACAAGCTGCTTATTTTGAGAGAAGCAAATAATGCTGGTAGTTAAGCTCATTGATAACATTAACTTCTTAACTGATCATGGATCCTTCCCATAATTTACTAATGCAGACATGGTGCTTTGAACTCAGCGAGTGTCTCACTGTGAGTTTTGCTCTTTAACATGAGGTCTTCTGTCGTCTATCCTTAGCCAAGAAATCACAGCCTGCTTAAAATATTTTACAGAGGTCTAAATAATATTTTGATCTTATTTAGCTGAGTATCCTTTTTTATTCTTTGCAATATTTCTTCCACTCATTTTTCATTACTTGGCTAAATACCTTAAGTTAAAGGATACTCAGATTATTCTGAGGTTCTCTTGGGCTCTTTTTACTTGGATCTCTAAAAATGTATGCATGTTGGTATGACCATAACATTTTGGATCATCCTGGTTTCCTAAGGTAGATACGTCACATGGTAATTCTTAGAGTTAAGTCCCATTATCCGTAGTAGTAGATCTACCAATGAAGTGCTCTTGGGTAACCCTTTGGACCAAAACTGAGTCTTCAACAAATCGCTGGGACCAAGGACAAGCTTTAGCTAACCCACATTCCCTAGTTTCTTATATTCCATTTCACTAACTATTACAGCTAACAAAACTCACTTGTATAATATGGAAGTTTATTTCTAGAACTGATTTTGATGCCTGACTGTTAGTTCCCAGGCTGATTTCCTGGCAGATGACTCTATCCGATGATTTCCTGCACATTTAGATCAGAGGCGTCCAACCTTTTGGCTCTCTAGGCCACATTGAAAGAAGCGTTATTTTGGGCCACACATTAAATACACAAACGCTAACGAAAGCTGATGAGCTTAAAAAAAAAAAAAAAAAAAAAAAAAAAAAAAGGTCTGTTCATCATTTCCGTCCTTGCATAATAATTTACTTATACAGTGGCCCATTCAGAGAATCTTTTAAAATTGTCAAGCAGCTTCCAAGTTTGTGATCACTAATATAGAAAATATACATATGTCAGTAATAAAATGTTTTGACTTTTTTGGATGTGTTCATTATAAAAGTAAAACAGGCAACATAAAACAAGTGTGATATTTGACGTTGCATTTGAGAAGCTAATCTATCAATACCTGATTCGATGGAAGTAATTATCATTCTTAATGAGTTCTCAAGTGCCCATAAGATATTTTGGTTCTAATTTTACTCTTAATGTGCTTTATTCTTGAACATAGTTGCTCACAAATATAGGTGCTGCCAAAAGGCAATGACATGAATAATCCATAACTGTGAATCAAGGGATGTTTATCTCTGGGAAGAAAGGATCTATCAAAGTCCAGTGAAGAGACATGATCAAATTTTTCTTTAAGTTGAATATCAGACTGCAAGTCTATACATTCCGTTTGAAAAGCGGCAGGTAACATATTTATGTCCACTGAAAATGGAGTCACAACTGCACCAAATAATACTTTCCTGCACATCTTGAAATCTATTTTTAAACTCTTACATCAGATGGAAAAGCAAGGCTGCATATTTTTTCTCTGTTCACAGGACTGTGTTTAGCCAATGTGTCAAATTCATGAAATTGTTTGCCTCAATTTGAGTTTGCCATAATTTCAGTTTCGTTTAGAACACTGTTACGGTGTGAAACATTGTATTGATTACTTGGTTTTCACCTTGAGGATGTGTGATTAATTCATTTCAATGACTGGTTAAATCCACTAAAAAATGCTAAATTTGTAAGCCAATTTCACTGTCAAGTTCTGGCACAAATTTGCTTTTCAGTACCATAAACAATTTTATAATATGTCGCAAATCATAAAACCTTTCAACACGTAGCCTTGACTTAGTGATTTTAATGTTGTGCCCAGGAGTTCCACAAAGACCACACTGCCAAACAAGCCAAATTTACAGCAGAGTCCTTTTGTTAAAGAGTCAGCGGGCGACTGCCTCCGTGTCCCAACATGGGGTTTCTGAGGGCAGCCCCAAGTGCTCAGAGGGGCTTGGTCTGCATCCTGGTTGGCATGCAGGCTATCCAGGTGGATCTAGGTAGGGTAGCAAGCAAGCATTGTACAGAAGCAGAACTTTGCAGTTAGTTAGCCATACGTCATACATCTTTGCTTTAATATTTCCCCCCATACATCTTAGTTTCAGTACTTCCCCACACATATTAGTTTCAGTATTTTCCCCACCTTATTTAAAAGTCAGTCTGGGAACAGTTGGTACCTCCTGGTTTGTTTCCCAGGGAGTTAGCCAAACAAGAAACTGGGAATGAACTAGAAGCAAGAAATCAATTAGTACTTCCTCATTTATCTTGGGAGTGAACCAGACTGATTTCATTTCTTTTTTCGAAAGCTTGCCGTCCAGAGATTTGCCAGGAGTTAACTGGCATTTTTCCATTATACCCTAGGCCTGACACTTTTCTGCTTTAGCCTGGGCCCACTGGGCCTAACATTAATTCCAAAAAGTAAATAAGGTGACTATGATCAGAATCAAGACTTTAAAGGAATTCCTGGAATCAGTGGCAACTCAATCCCTTGGCTCTTATGGAATTCACAATCTTGATGATGATTTTTATGACATTCACCATCCAATTTTAAAGCTTTTGCACATATATTTTCTTGATATACTGTGTGATAATACTTCATCAAACTTGAGTTTGGGATGGCAATTACATCATCTTCTATTAATTTTACAAATTCTTGTCTTTTACCTCCCATCAGTAACTATACCAGATATATTGATGATGGACAAAGAAAATCACTTTAACATATTTTTTACTGCTTCATATAAGTCTCTTGATTTAGTTGTGTCTTTTAATGGCAGTAAAGAAGCCATTTCTCTGGTAACATTATATTCCTCATCAATACCTGTAATAAAAATGGCAAGTTGAGCCGTTTCTGTGGCATCAGTGCTGTCATCCATCACCAAAGCATAATATTTAAACTTAGTAGCTTTATTCTCCAAACTTCTCTCTAATAGATTTTCCAATATCTTCATTTTGCCTGGCTAGGGTCTAGGGCAGTGGTGCTCAACTTTCCTAATGCCGCAACCCTTTAATACAGTTCCTCACGTTATGGTGACCCCCAACCATAAAATTATTTTTGTTGCTACATCATAACTGTAACTTTGCTACTGTTATGAATCGTAATGATGTAAATATCTGATACGCAGGATGGTCTTAGGTGACCCCTGTGAAAGGATGGTTTGACCCCCAAAGGGGTCACAACCCACAGGTTGAGAAACACTGGTCTAGGGAGACAAACTGATTTTAGAAATACCTCCCTTTTATTTCAAGGCCTATTATATCTGCCATGCTTTCTGTGCATTGCCTAATAAACTCACCATCAGTAAATCGTTTTGATGTTTTTGCTATTAGATATGCTTCCACATAACTGAATTTTACAATGGAATCTATCAGAGTTGTAACTTTAAAAAAATATGTTGTTGAGAAGCCGGATTTTTGTTTGATTCTGCTATTTTGTCCTTACGACACAATCCTTCATACACGTTGAATGTGGCAGCATATTTTTGCATCTATTGCCTTTTCAAGTTATAGTTTTTGAAGTCTTGCATGAATTCTCCACAAATTAAGCAGAGTGCCTTACTATTGACCTTAGCAAACAAGTAGTCATCTGTCCCTTTCATTGAACAATCTTCCTTCATCTGTAATTTTCCTTTTTGGGGGTTCTGTTTTCTTTTCAGATATTGTAGAACCCCTGCTGGAACTAAAACAATAATAATAGATAAGAGATGACATTTACTTTTATTATGAAAATTAATTGATAGGAAAATGGAAAGCAAGGTTTGGGCCGTCCACATCTCAGCTGCCAAGGTAGGGCAAGGTGGAGGAATGATTGTAACTGTGGTGGGAGATGTGTGAGGTGCCACCGAGGTATGGAAGTACCTTAATAATCAAATAAAAATGCTTACCTGGCTTCTAAACAACAATAAAATCTCCAATGTTGCCATGGTAGGTGGAAATATGAATAACTGCTGCCTCACCAAGTCTCCACCAGCACTTGTGACATCTGATGGTGTCAGTTCATCTGAGCTTTGAAGATAACACGGTGGAAGCTGAACAAGGCCATAAAACTAAACCATGTGTGCGTATAAGTAGCAAGAGCTAACCAATGGTTATTTTATGGGACACTGTGACAAGACCTTTTCTTCTACACAGTTCATTCTTTTACATTGTGCAATCAAGTTCTACCAAAAAATCACTAAAAAATCTCACAATGTTTTAAGTAAGCATTCATAACCATCCTGGGCCATATGTGACCCGTGGGCTATAGTTGGGACACCCTGGGTTTAGACAATGATTATTGGTCAAATTCGAGACAATTAACTCAGTTTCAAGCCATTGAAATTGGTATCTCTGAATTAGTGCTTCCTTCACTTGGGTAAATTCTAAAGCCATGAGTGTTTTAATACCGATAGTGAGGGATCTCAAAGTTGAAGTGGGGTCCAGTTTCATCTCCTATATCCTGAGGCCACACAGAAACGCCTGTGAAGAGGTGCAAATGGTGGCAACAGCCCTCTGAACAAGCCATCTAGGGAGTGAATCCTTCTGTCTTACTGAAAATTTCCAATGAGTGCATCTCCAGCTAATTTCAAGACTATAGACTTTTAAGAAAACATTGAGCCAAAGCCATCCAGCTCAGGTGCTTTTGAATTTTTGACTCACAGAGACTATGAGGTAATAAATATCTGTTGTTATTTTAAGCAGCTAAGTTCAGGCATAATTGTTTTGCAGCAATAAATAACTAAAATAGAGCCCAACTCTGTGTGTGTGT
>NW_003852405.1:10482917-10525679 GCF_000181295.1 Otolemur garnettii
GTGTGTGTATAGTGTGTAGTGTATATGTGTATAGTTTGTGTATAGTGTGTAGTGTGTGTGTATAGTGTGTGTGTAGTGTATAGTTTGTGTACAGTGTATAGTGTGTGTATATAGTGTGTGTGTGGTGTGTGTATAGTGTGTATATGTAGTGTGCATATGTAGTGTGTATAGTATGTGTAGTGTGTAGTGCTTGGAATATGTGTGTCTAGTGTGTCTAGTGTGTGTGTAGTGTGTAGGGCATGTGTAGTGTGTATCGTGTGTATGTAGTATGTGTGTAGTGTGTGTGATGTGTAGTGTGTGTAGTGTAGTGTGTGTAGTGTGTATATTGTGTGTGTAGTGTGTATAGTGTGCCTATGTAGTGTGTGCATATAGTTGTGTGTATATGTGTGTGGCGTGTGTAGTGTATATAGTATGTGTGTAATGTGTGTTTAGTGTGTAGTGTGTATAGTATAAACAGTGTATGTGTTTGTGTAGTGTGTATAGTGTGTCTGTGTAGTGTGTATAGTTGTGTGTATAGTGTGTGTAGTGTATATAGTATGTGTGTAGTATGTGTTTAGTGTGTAGTGTGTGTAGTATATACAGTGTGTGTTTGTGTAGTGTGTATAGTGTGTCTGTGTAGTGTGTATAGTTGTGTGTATAGTGTGTAGTGTATATAATATGTGTGTAGTATGTGTTTAGTGTGTAGTGTGTGTAGTATATACAGTGTGTGTGTTTGTGTAGTGTGTATAGTGTGTCTGTGTAGTGTGTATAGTTGTGTGTATAGTGTGTGTAGTGTGTATTGTGTGTTTAGTGTGTGTGTGTGCAGTGTGTGTGGTGTCCAGTATGTGTGTGTGTGTAGTGTGTGGTGTGTATAGTGTGAGTGCAGCGTGTGTAGTGTGTGTAGTGTGTGTGCAGTGCATACAGTGTGTGTGTTTGTGTAGTGTGTATAGTATGTCTGTGTAGTGTGTGTAGTGTGTATAGTTGTGTGTATAGTGTGTGTAGTGTATATAGTATGTGTGTATTGTGTGTTTAGTGTGTGTGTGTGCAGTGTGTGTGGTGTCCAGTATGTGTGTGTGTGTAGTGTGTGGTGTGTATAGTATGGGTGCAGCGTGTGTAGTGTGTGTAGTGTGTGTGCAGTGCATACAGTGTGTGTGTTTGTGTAGTGTGTATAGTGTGTCTGTGTAGTGTGTGTGTAGTGTATATAGTATGTGTGTAGTGTGTGTAGTGTATACAGTGTGTGTGTTTGTGTAGTGTGCAGTGTGTGTGTGTTCTCTTTCCTGTGCTCTGTTGTCTTCACTGTCCTTGGGCTATTTGTCCCCTAACTGCCAGGTGGGAAGTGGGCACCACGAGTTGGAAGAGGGAGAAAGGAGCAGATGTCAAATTACAACATGTTGTATTATCATATTTTCACAGAAAATGGTATCTCTGAAGAAGTGGAAGTAATGTCTTAGATTTAATAGCAATGACATTAAAACCAGAAATCTCTTTCTGAAGGGTAAATCCAATTATATAATTTCACAGCTTAAATCTTATCAAAGGTCAAAGCCAAAACGCAATGAATGTTAGCAAGACTTGTCTATCTGACCTCTACTTCTCTTTGTAGCCACTCAAACCCATGTTTCACCAAAGTCTCTTACATCCAGTCCCAGAGGACATCCTCCACTAGAGCAGTTACTGTAGGTTGTGGGGTTAGAGTTTTATGTTTTCTGGAGGCTAATCAGACAGCCTTGTTGTATTTAGCTGATTGAAACACATTTGGTTAAAGTAATAGAGTTTTGTGCTGATGTTTATTGTAGAAGCATTTGGTCCCAGATGAATTTAGTGCCAAGGCCGTGTTGGTGTGCTTGCCTCAAACTGTGATGAGCCTCTGTTTGTCAGGTTGCTGGAGGTCCTTTGTGCTGAACCCCAAATCAAACTAATTAAGGTTGATGGCAGTCTCTCTCATCTTTTCCCCTCCCTGAGAGGGACCCACTATAAACTCTCTTTCCAAGTACTCTAAACTTTCTCTTTGTTCTTCCTAAATAAAATCTCTTTCCCACACACCTCTGGCCAATTGGGATGACTTGGGTTCCCCTTCTGTTGCTGGAGGTTCTGTTCTCCCTCTTTTGCTCATCAATCTTTATAACAATCTTGCCATCAATAAACTCTATCCTGTCACTTGAAAAAAAAGGTTGATGACGATAAGAAACTAGGGGGATGGGGAGGCCTTTGTAATATTGACAGAGAGAGGAAACCCAGTCATGTGGTTGGTGGCAGGTGTGTAGTAGTTAAGGACTATGACAAAAAAATTGAGGCAAAGATGGCATCAAAGAGGACTTCAAATGTAAGAGGTGAACAAATAAAACTTTGGCTTATTTAACAAAAAGCAAAAAACAGCCATTGCTCTCACCGGCCACCTCTGCTGAGGCTTTCTCCTCCCTGGAGTTCCACACACTCTGCCTTATCTGTGACTCCAAGTGGCCTAGACCCTACTTCTAGCCAAGTTGAGCATTCCTTCAAGACTTTCCTGATTCCCAGGAATGAGTTAGATGTTTTTTAATCTAGGTAGTCATGGGATCCTTCCTTACATCTGAAATAGGACTTGCCGCTGAATATTAAAATTACGCTTCTTTCATCTTTCTTAGCAAAGTATATAGAATTTAAGGGCAAGAATTATGCCTAGTTTAGTAATATAAATTCAGTGCAGACTTGGGAAAATAATTATTATTCAGTGAAGATCTAATAAATGAAAGAATGAATAAAAAAATAAATTTGTCGTAAGCCAAGCTGTTATAAGGCACAAAACCTTCTCCCCCAAATAATTATTTCAGGATTTTAAAGTACAGCATTACAAATGCTAATTAACTTTGGGGGATTACTTCATTAGTAGAAAAGTTAAAGTTGCATTTTTTTGATCAAATCCTTGAAATGAATCTGATATTTTCCTCTGTAATCATTAAACTTGAGTATTAACAATTTCCTTTGTAAAAGACATGGTGACTTTAAAAATGTCAATTTAATAAGCTTTATCTTTAATGAGAGTGTATAAAATATAGAGACATTGACATTATTTATTCCATTAATAACCTGTTAAATTGGTGGAGCAGTTAGATATAGCCACATGTAGCAGAGAACATGAACTTAGTGTACTCGAGTGACTGTCCTCGTCCATCAAATTGGATGGCAAGGGGGGGAAGACCCTTACTTGTTCCCATAACTGCCTTTTACAGAAGCAGTTATGCTTGACTTACACAGAGTCCAGCTGTTTGTCAGAAAACATTATTAATCCTTTCTGGCCCTGGAAGACGGTGATATTAATGAGGCTGATTCTGTATAGGCCCAGACTAATGTGTATGCTTATGTCTTAATTTTTAACAAAAATATGCTTAAAAGATAAAAAAAAATATAGAAAATGCTTATAAAATGAGGATATAAAGAAAGTATCCAGAGTATTTGTACCATTGTATAGTGTGTTTACATTTCAGCCGTTCCTACAACACAATCAGAAAGGAAAAAAAATAAACAAGTTTATAAAGTGAAAAGTTTACAGTACACAGAGGGTAATTTATTGTAGAAGAAGATTTTAAAAAATAAATTTATAGCCTCCATACACGGTGCTTATAAAGCCCACCATAGTCTAGAGCAGAGATTTTTCAGTGTACTGTGGCCCACTGGCATGTCATGAGAGGATTTAGGTGTGCTGTAAAAAGTTTTAGAGATCATTAATTAAATTATTTTCAAAAGAAGTTCAAAGCACAGTCAGTATATTGTTCTTTTTACTTTTTTTTTTATCAGTATAATTTAAGTGTGCTGTGAAAGTTTAACTATAGGTTCAAGTGTGCCATGAGGTTAAAAAAGGTTGAGAAACTCAGGTCTATGGCAATGTCCCAGGGCCTTCCCACTCACTCGCTGACTTACCCAGAGCAACTTCTAATTCTGCACGCTCTATTTATGGTAAGTGCCCTATGCAGGAGTGCCATTTCTTTTTACATTTCTATACAGTTTTCTATGTCTATACACACAAACACTGTGTTAAAACCATTTACAGTGTTCGGTACAGAAACGTGCTGTATGGGTGATAGCCTGGGAGCAGGAGGCTGTGCCATGTGGTCCAGGCGTGTGGTAGGCCAGACCATCTAGGTTCAGGGAACCACTCCCCGTGATGCCCACACAGCACCTCGGCCTCCTGACAATGTTTCGGAGAATCTATCCCCCTCAATAAGAGCACCTGACCATTAATGTAATTTTTGGCATCCCCAAAGCAGCAAACAGTAACAACAACAAAGGCACAGCTAACACTTATCTATCACTCACTTTGATCCAGGCACTTTCCATGGATTAGCTCATGTATCCCTCAGAGCCACCCAGTGAAGTTTTTATTACTTGCTGCTGTGATTTAATACTTCCTCTTCAGAATTCAGGTGTTGACAAGGTGATAACATTAAGATAGGGGCTTTTACAGGGTGATTAGGCCATGAGGGCTCCTCCCCTATGGATGGAATTAAGGCCTTTAAAAAAAGAAGCTTCACACACCATTTGGGGAGCTTGACCTTCTGCCTTCCCCTAGAAAATACCATTCCTTAAAAAAATCTTTTATGTTTTATAACAATATTCTCTGAATGTTCCTCTAACTGGGTTCAGACATGAAGATCTGAATCAATGCCTGGGCAGATAAGAAAATGTGGAAATTCAAGAAGTTAGCCTTTCTTCGAGAGTTAAAATAAGACAAGTAGAGGCTAATCATGCTTTTTTAAAAAACGTACATTTTAAATATTCAGAAAAGTTTTATGACAACTGCCTTTAGCATACAGAAAAGCAAGTTTACAAAGTATTTTATAACACTCACGAAGCAACTTTTTTAGGCAGCTCTATAAGACTTCTCATACTATCTATTATGGCTGCTTCTTAGACTGGCCTTGAAAAGGAGTTAGAAAAGCTCAGCTGGTGGGGGTGGCACCTGTGGCTCAGTGGGTAGAGTGCTGGCCCCGTATACCAAGAGAGGTGGGTTCAAACCTAGCCCCAGCCAAACCGCAACAAAAAATAGCCGGGTGTTGTGGTGGGTGCCTGTAGTCCCAGCTACTTGGGAAGCTGAGGCAAGAGAATCATTTAGGCCCACGAGTTTGAGGTTGCTGTGATGCCATGGTACTCTACCTAGGGTCATAGCTTGAGGGTCTGTCTCAAAAAAAAAGCTCGGGTGGTAATCTAGATCCTGCCACTGGCTGACTACACTGCCTTCCTTTGATAACTTAGTTTACTCGAGTTACGGTCCTCATCCATCAAATTGGATAGTAATGCTTTCTAAGCCTAAGGTTATTTGATTGAAAGAATCAAATCAGAAAATTACCTGTTAATGTGTTTTTAAAGAATGCATTTCTATAAACACATAACTAGAGAATGGCATTATTACTTTTCACTTGAAAAGCTCTTCATTTCTCTGAGATATGAAGGGGATCAATCATTTTAAGATATTTTATTCCTGGGAAAGTAACTGGTTTTGGAGATGTGTTTCGTGGTGGGGTCTTCATACAATTTATTTCATTTCAGTGCCTTTTCTGTGCCAGGTTATGGGCTAGGCACTGGGATTCAACAACAATTAAACTGAGATCCCTCATTTAACCTTTAAAAATGCCATCCTGAATAGGTAGCATTAGTCAGATGCCAAGAAAGGATTAAATGTGCAAGGCTGTCATTAGAGAGAATGCTTACCTTGCTGTCCCTGAATAAAACACATCCTGGCACCCTTAACACAATTATTGGTTTCCTTCCGTACGTGTATTCTCCCAGGGCATGTGCCAGACAACTAAGGATCGATCGCCTTTACACCCTAGAACCCAATGAAATTATTCAAACTAGCTGTTCCTCAATCTTCTTACCCTGCCTCATCTAGTTCTTCCCACAGAAACCACAATAAAAACTTGCCTTTTCTTCCTTTACCTCCCAACCCAACCGGGTGCCCACCTGTGTGGCCTTGTGTGGTGTGGAGTGCCTTCCGCTTCTAAGGACCTGCATCTACCAGTTAGTTCTATGTGTTTTCAGCAGGTAAGGACCAGGTTGGCCTGGGAGACAGAAGAAATAGGAAAAACGTGGGTAAAAGCTTTTATTATGGTGGGAAAGAATGTGCGAGACACGGTGAATAGTTTGGCTAGTTTGAATAATTAATGTAGGCTCGAGGGTACAGTGGCTATTCTTAATTGTCCAGGACCTGGCCCTGGGTGAACAGGCAAGTGGATAGTGACCTACACTGCAAGGCTCAGTGAAGGACATGGCTGGGCATATGGGCTCCAGGCTCGTGGGTTTGCATCTGGAAGGCACGCTTCCATAGCTAGTTGCTCATTATTTCTAGGAACTGGCTAATCGTGAGGGAAAAGGGACAGTTATTCCAGGCTTAGAAGATGCCAAAGCATCAGAATACAAAAATTTTTTAAGACATGGTAATAGAGAAGGGAACCCCCAGTCTGCGATGTGAGTCTGATCCTGAGAAACAGAAAGAAAGGGAGAAGGTTGTGGAAAGTTTTAGAGTACCAAGAAGTCTGAGGAAGCTCTGGCCAGGCAGCTGGGGAGTATGCAAGCCAATGTTTCCTGGAGTTCCAATCTCTCAGGGACAGGATTAGAATCCTTGTCACGCTCAGGCATTGGCTCAGGCTATCACAACCCACAACCGTGAGTTTCCCAGAGCAGCTCCAGGCGGCTTCACTTAGGTGTGCTGCCTGCATAGGGGACGGGGAGGCACATTCTCACAGATGCCACAGGGTATCACCCTTACTCCACAGGCGGGGAAACTGCATTTCAGAATAGGAAACATTCTGAGAGTGACAACGCTAATAAATGAAAGGCATGGAATTCAGCATGAAAACCTTTGTTCTTATCTCCACGACCTCTGCAATACGTGTCCTCATCTTTGTAACAGACAAGCTACTCTTCATGAGGCTGGACATGTGCTTCAATATTTCAGGCTCTTTCAGAAAACTCTCGAGGGTGTGGCCCTGCCTGGCAGCTCAAACCAATCCCCCTAATTGGTGTGAGTAATCCTTACATTGTCTTTTGGAAATGAGTGGCTTCATCGAGAAACTGACAATGGGCCAGGTGCGGCAGCTCATGCCTGTAATCCTGGCACTCTGAGAGGCTGAGTAGGGTGGATCACCTGAGCTCAGGTGTTGGAGACCAGCCTGAACAAAAGAGAGACCCCATCTCTACTAAAAAAAGAAAAATAAAAAAAACTATCCAGGTGTTGTGGTAGGCGCTTGAAGTCCTAGCTACTAGGGAGGCTGAGGCATGGGGATCACTTGAGCCCAAGAGTTTGAGGTTGCTGTGAGTTATGATGATGCCACAGCACTCTCCCAAGGGTGACAGAATAGGACTCTGTCTCAAAAAAAAAAAAAAAGGAAAAGGAAAATAAAAGAAAAAAGAAACTGATGATGAAACTAATCCAAGTTTAAATGGCAATTCTTATATATCAAGCATTTAAATTTAGATATTCCATAGAAACCATATGACTTCAATATTATAAGCATAGAAAATATTTTTCCTAAGTGAAAATTATTATAAATCAGGTTCTTTACCATTTCCACGTTTTTTGTTCCTTGATATTAGTGCCACTGACTTAGATGCCTACAGTCATTATGTACTCAGGCATCATTACGGTCCAGCGCCCAGTTGGTTAGAACTAAGGAGGCCCAAGGTCGTTAACGTTACCACCTTGGCACTCAAATTTGTTTTATCCAGTCCCAAGGTCACAGACTTAACTTTTCAGCTGAGTTATCTGTTTTGAAAAGGTATGTACAAAAATACCAGAATTTCTTAAAATCATGTTAAGATGGATTCACTATTACTTTGCTGCCCACCCACAGGCATAGGACATAAGCCGTTGTCAGATTCACAAGGGTCGTATTCCAGACGATGAATTTCACACATGCCAATCACATCTACACATCTTTGTCATCAACCTTTGGTGTGGCAGGCTTTGTCTACCACAAGGTCAAACATGTAAATTATTATCAAAGTATACATTATTAATATTATGAAATGATTATAATACTTAGGAGCTTGTATTTGTCATGTGACCCAGTGAGTTTTAGTTTGTGTGAGAGGCATCCTCTAAAAGGACCCTCACTGATCTCTGTCTCCTGGTGTTCACACTCTCATGTAATCTGCCCTCGAGTATGGGCTGGACCTAGTGACTCAATTTAAAGGAACAAGAATAGGGCAAAAGGGATGCAATGTCACTCCAGATATGAAATTTCAGAGACTATAACTTGCACTTCCTTCTGGTTTACCATTTCTCTCTCTTGCTTGGAGACCTTGCTCCAGGAGAAGTAAGCTTCCTTGTTAAAAAGAAGCCAACGAGGGAAGAAAATGATGCCTTCATCCAACCGGCATAAAGGAGAGGAGGCCTCATGAGTGAGGAGTCACATGAGTGAGCCCAGAAGGGCATCTTCTGAGGCCTGTCAGCAGCTTTGTGCTTGAGCTTGAAAGCAGATCCATCCTGGGTCAAGCTTTGAGATGAATGACTGTAACTCTGGCTGACAGTCAGAGTGACACCTTGTGGGAGTCCCTGCGCCAGAGAATCCTGTCAGCCATACTCAGATCTTGGTTCTCAGAAATGATGACATAACAGATGCTGATTGAAATCTCAAGGCTTTGGTGTAATTATTTACGCAACAATAGATCCTAGTACATCTCAGAAAGCAGATAAACATTTTGGATGTGAGGATTCGCTACAAATTCATAAAGGACTCAGATGAATTTCCAATGCTACTTCTTTGCCTCAACACTTGCAAAGGGTTTGCAACACCCAAAGACCTGGGAGCAGGTCTTGCTCTTTGCTGCAAATTTTAGAATAATCATTAGGGATCCTCTGAACATTTTGTAGTAAACAATTACCATCATTAGCTAATCATTTATTGCTTTTGTCAAAAGAAACTGGAAAAGGTAGGATTTTATATTGTATTTGTGCTCTGATGCAAATGAGAGAAAAGCATGAACCTCAATCTCAGACTCACCAGCAAAAGTATAAAACTAGTTTGGAGTTTCAGTTAGCCCTGATGTTTTTCATGAGAATATGTTTACTTGTACCATGGCAAGGCATGACATGACTCAGCACTATACACATGCCAAATATAGATTTATAGATTTGAACACAAATCAGTCTGCTTCACATATTCTAGAGTCAGCAAAAATAATTTCCACATTGTCATGAAAACCTAGGAAAACTGGGGACAGTTCCTTAAGTCAGAAAAATGTGGTGATACAACAAAAAGATCGTGGCGTCAGACCGACACAGGTTTGAATTCTGGCTTTGCCGGTGCATAAACCGTGTGGTAGGGGAAAGGCATATCTCCTCTCTGGGCTTGTTTCCTTGTCTGTAGAGCAGCGATGACAATTCCGAGCTCATGGCATTGTTGAGAGAACTGAATGAGCTGTTCTTTGTGAAGCACTGGGCTCGGCGTATTCCAAGTACCCAGGAAATGGAGCCCATCACTGCTATTACTATTATTACTGTACAAAAGCTCACATTGTGAGAAGCTCTTCTAAAGATCTTGCGGACGTCATTAGTCACAGCAGGTAAATCACATTTGCCGATTTCTCATTCGACCTGTTTATCTACCGTCATTTGTCTATCATTTGGGTTCTATGTTTGTGTTCTACAGCTTGTCAAACAAAGTGAAGGAAATATAAACATCTTCCCCGGCTTAAAATTCTGATGTTGGTCCGGCCTTTCCTGGGGGAAACTACCAAAAGACACGGGAATATATTTAACAGGATAACCCCTGTGTACGGTTTTAGAGTAAGATTGATGCGCCATTATCATTTATGAGACATTTACTCATGTACATATAATTGTGATCGTTTGTAATTCACCTCATATCACTAATTAACTATAGTCATGGATAATATGGTCACATTCATCTTATTAACGAGCAAGAGGTAGAAATTTTAAAAGACTGAATCATGTGTGATGTAATTGTGACATACATAAGGTTTTAAAATAATTTGAGATTAAAGCCCGTAATTGGAGTGGGTCATTCGAGACACGTTTTAAAAGCCATAACCAGGTAGTAAAGTTAATATGATAAGTTCTATCTATCGTTTTCTAGATTCCCCTTTTCAAAAAGATAGGTCAATCAAAAATAAGTCTCCTGTGTCCATCTCCTGTAATCTAATTGGCTCTGTTTCTGTCTGTATTATGATCTGTTTACCTTCACAGCTGATGGCAGAGTTCGAGTGATGAGCTTATTTGTGGATTAATATTTTTAATGTTGGTCTCTTATTTTTTTATTAAATGATAGCTGTGTATATTAATGCAATCATGGGGTACAGTGTGGTGTTTTCATATACAATTTGAAATATTTTCATCAAACTGGTTAACATAGCCTTTATGTCATTTTCTTAGTTATTGTGGTTCTCTCCTATTAAGCTCTTAGCTCTAGTAAGACACTCAGCCCTTAGCTCAGTTCTCATTAAATACTGAATGTTGAATTTCAGAGTCAATGTTTGTATTCAGACACTAGTTTTAGCTGATTTATTTTTACATATGCTTGGGTTACTGATGACAAACAATTAAAAACATTTCCTTACTATATATGGTCCCAATAACTATATATGTCTCTCTCTTCCCATATATACAGGGTGGACATAAAATCGGTATGCAATTTAAATAGTATCCATGACCGAAACTGTACCTCTCTCTACATACTCCAACTTAGTGAAGGGGAGGCTCATATCCTGATCTGCAATTTGAAAAGCTTCCATCCTAAGATTATAGACTTTAAAAGAAAATCACTAAGAATTCCAGACTAAAGCTTGAAGAATGATAGAATTGGTACAGGTCTTCTTAAAGTCTTGGTGCCAATCAAGAGGATGGTTTTGAAATTACACCCTATCATTGAGTCAATCCTTAGACAGCACACAAGATGATTCCTATGGCTATACCTACCTGGACTCTTTGTCTTCCATCCGCAAGACATACAACACTGCCCTGTCAGTGTACATTATTTGGTGAACCAAGGAAGATGATAGGCTCTTCCTCCGTTGTTCCAACAAGGACAGTCAGGTGTCACTTAGAGATGGCAATGCATTCTGGGAAATGCATCATCAGGTGATTCTGTTGTTGCATGAACCTCATAGAATGCACCTAGATGGTACAAATAGCTTACTACACACCTAGGCTTCGTGGGATAGATAGCCCATTGCTCTTAGGGTACACACCTGTGGAGTGTGTTACCATGTTGAATTGTAGGCAATTGCAATGCAATGGCAAGTGTTTCGGTGTCTGTTATTTAAATATATTTACACATAGAAAAGGTACAGTCAAGTATAATATAAAAGATAATAAATGGCACTCTTATGTAGGGCACTTACAGGACTGGAAATCGCTCTGGATGAGCCAGTGAGTGAGTGGTGTGTCAGTGTGAAGGCCTAGGATGGTTCTGTACACTGCGGTAGATGTTATCATCCCTGTACACTTAGGCTACACTAATTGAGAAAAGGATATTTTTCTTTCTTTAATAATAAACTAACCTTAGTTTACTGAAACATTTTTACTTTTAAACTTTAGATCCTTAAAGTTTTTACTCTTGTAAAAACAGCTTAAAACCCAAAGACATTGTACAGCTGTAAAACAATTTTTCTTTCTTATGTTCTTATAAGCCTTTCGATTTTTAAATTGTTTTATTTATACTTTTTAAACTTTTTTTTGTTAAAAACTAACACTCAAACACAAGCACTAGCCTAGGCCTCCAGAGGGTCAGGATTATAATATCACTGTCTTTCCCCTCCAAGCGTTACCCCCTGGAAGGTCTTCAGGGGAATAAAGTGTACGGAGCTGCCAGCATAAACATGTCTTCTGGAATAATTCCTGAAGGACGCGATGAAGGCCGTCCTACAGTTAACGTTTGTTACAAGTGGAAGGAGTACACACTGAAATAACAAGAATAGTATAGAAGACACATACATGAGTAACACAGTCAGTTATTATCATTATCAAGAAATCTGCACTGTGCATGGTGGCACGGGCTGTGCTTTCACACATCTGGCAGTGCACCAGGTCTATTCACGTCACCACCATCACAAACACGTGAGCAATGCGTTGTGGTATGACATGCTGATGGCTACAACATCATTAGGCGACTAGAATTTTTCAGCTCTCTGATAATTCTTTGAGACCATCATTTTTGCAGTCCATTATTGACTGAAATGGAGTTATGCAGCTTGTGACTGTAATTTTGATGGTGGCTTTTGACAGCAGTGAGGTGATCTCTGCCTCCAAAAATAATATATCCCAATAAATAATCCTAGAGAAGATAAATGCATTCTGGAACAACTTATCATTCATTTCCCAGATGTTACACACACACACACACACAAAAATTTTTTTTATTAAGTTTGAAACAAGAGAGTGTCCGTTCTTCATCAATGGGTATCAAATGCCAACAGACAGAAGGTATTTAACCAGAGCATGCGCTGTGCATACAGAGTAATTCACAGGATAACATCAATTTTAAAATTATAAAGGTTTGAGGTAGTGTGTTTGCTATAGAGAAGAGAAACATCAGTCACTTGCTATAATTTACCTTGAAGTAATTTCACAAATGATTTTGATAAGACTGTTTTAAAGTATGCAAGTCGAAATTGATAGAATTTCATTATAACAGACGTCTCAGACTTACTCTCTTTTCTTACTATGCCTTCTTTCTACCTCTACGTCCCATTTGAGGAAACTCTCTTTTTATTTATGTGTCTACATTATGATAATTTTTATAAGTACATATTAATTTTTAAATTAGTTTTTTATGTAAACCTATTTATGATGTCCTTAGGAGCTAACTTTTTTTTTTTTAGGAGCTAACATCAGAGTGTATCATCTTGTCCTCATGATTATAAAATAATTGAATGACTTTTTACTTTTTTTGTAGCTATTATAAATGAAATAGGTGTTTTAGTTTCTTTTTTCTTTCCTGGATACTTCGTTGTTAGTGTCTAGAAATGCTACTGATGTCTGTGTGTTGATTTTGTGTCTTGCAACTTTACTGAATTCATTTACTAGTCCTAACAGTTTTTTTGATGGCATCTTTAGGGTTTTCTGTATATGAGCAAACAGAAACCATTTAACTTCTTCCTTTCTAATTTGAATTCCCTTTATTTCCTTCTCTTACTGAAAATCTCGGGCTAAGATTACCAGTCCTATTTTAATTATATTCGTTATGTTATTGATAACTATGAGCACTATTACACTTTTGAGAGTTGTTTTACTATTTTAGGTTGACAGGACAATGAATTAGGTTACATGGTGTACATTTGTTAAGTAAATCTCCTCTTATAATTGTGTCCTGCCAACAAGAGGTGTGCAATAGAGGTCTGCCATACACACTAGCATTGTGCCCATTAAGTCAGAGCACACCCATCCTCCTCTCTCCTCCCCTGCCCACTCCCTTGTTCCCACACCCCAACACCTTGAATTGATTTGAGTTTTCCTCTTAGGTGGGCATGCATTAGACTGTCTGCTGGCTTCATATTAGAATTGAGAACATTGGATTTTTACTTCTCCATTCTTGTGATACTTTACTAAGAAGAATGTGTTCCAATTCAATCCAGGTTAATACAAAAGATGCAAAGTCTCCATCTTTTTATGGCTGAATAGGACACCACAGCATACATGTAACACAGCTTGTTATTCCGTTCCTGAACTGATGGGCATGTAGGTTGTTTCCACATCTTGGCAATTGTAAATTGAGCTGTGATGGACATTCTAGGCCAAATGCCTTTATGATAAAGCTATTTTGTTTCTTCTGGGTAGGTACCTAGTAGTGAGATTGTGGGGTCAACTGGGAAATCTAAATTGAGTGTTTTGAGAAGTCTCCACGCTTCTTTCTAAACAGCCAGTATTAGTTTGCAGTGCCACCAATAGTGGAAAAGTGTTACACTTTCTCCACACATGTGTCAACATCTGCAACTTTGGGATTTTGTGACATGGGCTAATCTCACTGGGGTTAGGTGATATCTCAGGGTGGTTTTGATTTGCACTTCTCTGATGATCAGGCACAACGAGCACTTTTTCACATTTGTTAGCCATTCGTCTGGCTTCCTCAGACAAGGTTCTATTCATGTCCTTTGCCCTGTGATATATGGGATTGGGATATATGGGATGTGGGTCTTTTTTATTGATTAATTTGAGTTCTCTGTAGATCTGAGTTATCAAGCTTTTGTTAGATTTGTAATAGGCAAATATCTTTTCCCATTATGAAAGTTGTCTACTTGCTTTTATTGTTGTATCTTGGCTGTGCAGAAGGTTTTAAGTTTAATTAAGTCACATTTGTTTATTTTTGTTGGTGCAATAGCTATGGAAGTCTTTTTCATAAACTCTTTCCCCAGTCTGACATCTTCAAGAGGGTTTTTTTTTTTTTTTTTTTTGCAGTTTTTGGCAGGGGCTGGGTTTGAACCCACTACCTCCAGTATATGGAGCTGGCGTCCTACTCCTTTGAGCCACTACCCACCTTCAAGACTTTTTCCCACAGGTTCTTATAGGATTTTTGTTTCATGCCTTAGACTTAAATCTTTTGAGAATTATTTTTCAATTACATCAATGAGACCTAAATATACTACATATTTATGTTAAAAACAAACAAACAAAAAATCTATAGCCAATGCTTTACTTGTTCACCACCTCCAATTCCAGTTGCTTTCCTGGAAGTAAAGTTGGTTGTCAATATGCGGCATCCTTTGGTGTTTTGGGTTTCCTTTTATATAAATTTTATCCTATCCCATGTATATTTCTAACATTTCCATTTTTAAATTTCCGAACTCTTGGCAAATTTTTCATGTGAGTACTTCGAGATGAAATGCTAGAAATTTAATTGAGGATTTCCTCTGCAATTTGCCCTAAGAAAAGAACCATATTTTTTCCCTAATAGTCGTCCCTTGTCTCATCAGTTTCTAAGCCACAACTAATCAGATAGAATTAGCAAAATCAGGAAACCTACAGAAATGCCCGTAAGGCAGTTTCCCTACATAAATATTAAGTATATCGAGCCAAAATTCATCATTACAATGTTTTTAGGTAGCTAGCATTACATACTGGAAAACCACCTTCTTTTCTACAGTTCCAGGGCATAATTTTAAAGGTTTATGAATGATTGATGCTTTCAAAGCATAAAAGAAAAAACCCTCTCAAATCCTATCTTGAGTTTTTAGAATTCACTCTTTTCTTTTGCATTCATTTATTTATACCCACTTTCATTTAGCATTAATCAAGCTAATGCTATGTAAAGGCACCTGTTAGGAGTTAAGAATGAGAAGATAAATACCCAATTCCTAACCCAAAAGAGGTCACAGTTTCCTACATGAAACTTGTAAACAACAGACAAATTCAGCACAATGTCGTAAGTGCTGCAGCGGAAGTGTCAACAGAACTGCGGTGCGCTGAGCGTAGAAGGATGTTTCAATCAATTAATCAATATATATTACAACACGTGCTAAGCAACATGCTAGGTCCTATGATTATACAGAATTTTCTCTTTCTTAGCAATAAAGTATACACTTTAGCGTTTTTTAATCCTTTAGCTTTTTTGAATATTTTGGCGAAATGTAGTTCAGTGGTTAAACACAGAGGTTCTTGCGCCAACTTTCCTCCCTTCCTATCCCTGCTCTGCCATTTTCTAATGGAGTGATCTTGAATGTAACCTCTTGACTTCATCATCTACATAATGCGGCTATTCATAATATCTGATCCATAAGACCGTGATGAAAATTAATACCAGGGAAACACTTAGGATGATGTTGGGCGTAGACTAATTACTCTAAATGTATCACTTGCTATTATGTCATTTTTAGTGTCAATTTAAAAGTCGTCACCAGGCCTTTTCTCTTTGTCATCTGCTCCGGATGTTCACCCTGTTTCGTAGGGTGAATTTTCAGAGTGCCACAAAGACTGTCAAATGTACTCCCTCCTCAGTGACTTAGAGAGAGAAAGATTTTATTCATTTATCTCCAGGATGAGGAGAAACAGACATAATCTGAAAATAGTTTTAATCCAGTGATACATTAAAATGTATTTGGATTCATTGCTGGGATATACTGTTAAATAGACGATTTTTACTTACTATAAAATACAATGTTTATTTTATGAAGGAAATGAATAAAATGAAGATAACTTCAGAATAAAATACACATTTATAAACTCTCACATACATATGTACACACACATTTTTGATTCAAATCTTGCTTGAATACATCTTCAGGAAACTTCATGGTACAGGCCTTATTAAGGCAACAGTTTTTAAAAACTATCAGCTTAATGTCTCTCAAGGGCAATGTTGCTTCTGCATTTCAACTCCTTGGCAAAAGTGACTGCAGACCATCACCATCAGGGGAGGAGTGACGGGGCTGCCAGACTCAGCAGATAAACTCGTAAGATACCGAGTTAAATATAAATTTTGGGTAAATAACAAGTGTTTATTTGGTTTAAGCATATCCCATAAAATATTTGGGACATACATACATGGAAAAATTTACTTGGTGTTTTTCTGAAATTCAAATTTAACTGGGCACTGTGTGTTTTATTTGGTAATCCTAGAGGATCACATCAAATCTATTCCTAGGAATGCTCACTCATGCTGGTAGATGTCCTTGTTCCTTACTTCTTACAACCCTCCTACCTTTCCAGTTCCAACATTTTAGAAATATTCCTGTTAGAACCTTTATGGATAATTGCATTTTTTAAAACATTTAAACTCACTGGCATAGCCATCCCTACAATCAAATACTATCATATGTATCACTTTCTTTCAACCCTGGACTCTGTTTTCTAACCCATCTCTCTCCTTTCCTTTTTTTTTTTATTAAATGATAGCTGTGTACATTAATGCAATCATGGGGTACAGTGTGGTGTTTTCATATACAATTTGAAATATTTTCATCAAACTGGTTAACATAGCCTTCATGGCATTTTCTTAGTTATTGTGCTAAGACATTTATATTCACTTGCACCCTTGTAAGATAAACCATAGAAATGATCCCTCCAATCGCCCTCGGTCCACCCATCCCCCATTACCTCCCCCTTCCCATATTCTTAGGCTATAATTAGGTTATAGCTTTCATATGAAAGCTATAAATTAGTTTCATAATAGGGGTGTGTACATTGGATACTTTTTCTTCCATTCTTGTGATACTTTGCTAAGAAGAACATTTTCCAGCTCTGTTCACGTAAACAGGAAGGACGTAAAGTCTCCATCTTTCCTTATGGCGGCTTATGCCTTTGACCTGTGTCTTTCTTGTAATGATTGTTTTCTTCCTTGGACACAATTCCTTCCCTTTTGTTAAGATTAGTTGTTAGAGGACAGGAATACAGACAAATATTTCTGAACACCCTCTCAAGTCTAGAAACTATGCCTTCCTTATTTCAACCATTCTCTTGGTATTGTCCTCATTTCAATTAATTGGTTCTTCCATTGTCTCTGGCTGATCAAATGAATCAATTCAAACGCCTTCTTTTTTTTTCTTTCCTGGAATCCGAGCATTACAGTGGGAACTCTTACAAAGTACAGATTGATGCCATAATAAATGATAGTTTCTGATCAAAAATTATATTCAGCTCTGTGTAGAAATATTCTATTGCTTCATTATTTTTTCTAATTGTCTTTTTCTTATCATCCAGATTGGCTATTTCAATTTTTTAAATTCATTTCAAAACTTTCTAAGTCTGAGCATACCCTTCACTCTTAGTAAACAACTTCATCTTCATTTTGCAGAGAATATAGAAACTAGAAACCATCACACAAAATGTTCCTCAGTGTCTTTAAATCACAAATAAAACTTTCCTGAACCCCTTTTTGCCCTGGGACTGTGTTCTCAATGGAAAAGATGCCATCTCCCATGCCTACATTTTTGGCTAAACCTGCCTGTTTCCTCAAGGCCTGCGTTCTATCAGTTTCTCCAGCTTTTATTTCTATGGCTATCTTTTTTCTCTTTGTTCTTCCTGTTGTTGAAGAAGATTTAAACACTTGGCTGTCTTTTAACCCTAAACAACTCCTAAATTAGCTCCACAGATCTCCTTAACTACAGCACTTCTTTCCTCCTCTTCAGACTCAAGCCTTTTCAAAGAACAGTGATGATCTAGAATTGCCATTGTAAGTTCTCATTCCACACAATTAAAATATGCTTTTTATCTTGAAATTGAAACTGTTTTCCAGAAGATTGTCATTGCCATCTTTGTTGCAATGTCTAATCAAAGTGCTTTATTTGTCTTACCTTTATCTATCCTATCGTATTTGATCTTTCTTTAGCATTTGATATTCTAGATCAGCTCTTGAAAAGTTCTGCTCTCGAATTTCTGTATCTTACAACTCCCAGTTCATTCCTCTTCCATTTTTCATTATGCTCTCACTGTTCTATACTTCCCCACACTCCCAAATCTGCAGTCCCAAGATTTTACTTTCTTGTGGCTCCTCTAAAAATTACCCTGTTTCAGGTGGCTTAAAACAACAGAAATTTACTCTCTCATAGTTCTGGAGACTAGAAATCTGAAATTTGCAGTGTCAGTGAACTACATTTCTCCAGAAACAGCAGCGGAGAATCCATTCCTCATCTTTTCTGGCTTCTGGTGACTGTTGGTCCTTTTTGGTAGGATGCTGAGTTTTCTGTGTGCACATGGCCAGGCTTTCATAACCAGTCATTTAATCAAGCACTAATTGAGGTGTTGCTATGCAGATATTTTTTAGATGTAGTAATATTTACCATCAGTTGAACTTCAGTAAAGGATATTAGTACACCAGCTAGTGTATTTGCATTATCTTTAATTAGGAAAATATGCCATTAATGTAAATGAAGCTTATAAAGAAAGACTCCAGATTCCTAGATGATACAAGGTTTCTGGAGTATCCAGACTGACCTCTGGGCTCCTCCTGACTCAGGCTCTTCTGCAGCCTGGATTCTCAGCCTGGACTCACTCCAACTGCCGAGGGCCAGTGTAAGCAAGACATTGAAAACTATAAAATATGGTTCAGAGAAATTGAAGAAGGACCAAATCCATGAAGAGGTGTGTTTATGATTGGTATACATGCCATTCAACCTTAATAAAAATTCCACTAGGTTTTCCTGTGCAAACTAAAAAGTTGATTTTGAAATTTACATGAAATAGCCAAGGGTATAAAAGAAACAATACAATTTTGAAGGAGCAAAAACACACAAAACAATTCAGTTAATAAGAGTAAAGTACGGGGACCAAGATAGACAAAGAGATCAAGGGACCAACATAGAGAATCTAGTTGCAGTCACACATATATTTGGTAACTTGATCAAAACCAAAGCATCACTATTTTCAGTGGGGAAAAGGGTAATTCTTTGGGCAAATAGTCCTGGACCAATGGAATGTTTGTGTGGGGGAAAATATGACCTTTGGTCTCTCCTTTTTATACTACACTAAAAACGAATTTGAGACTTTGTACCTAAATGTAAAACTCCTACTGATTGAAAACCAACATCAAAAAGGGAAACATTTTGCAGCATATATCTGATAAACACAGTCTATGTAAAAAAAAAAAAATCCTCTAATCAATCAGCAAAAGACAAACAATACAAATGTGGAAATTAGGAATGACTTAAACAGGCATTTGGCAAAGGAGATATTCAAATCATAAGAGCCTGAAAAAGTGTTCAGCGTCATCACTTGTCATGGAACTGTAAATTAAGATAATGTTACCTACTTCCCCCCATAGCTAACATTTTAAAAGATTGACAATACCAACTATTGCTGAAGATAAAAAGCAAGTAGAATCCTGACTTTTTCTTTGTAAAAATGACATAACTCCCTTAGAGAATTAATTGTTTTTGCTAGATTTAAACATAAGCCCTTCTATGACTCAGCAATTCAACTCCTTGGTGTATACTCTGAAGAAAGAAGTGCACTCATTACAGACACACACAATAAGAATAAAAATGTTTCTAGCAACTTTACACAGGATACCTAAAAATTAGAAACTACACAAATGCCCAACAGTGGAAGAAAGGATAGGTAGTGATATGTTCATTTAATGGAATTCTACCTAGTGGTAAAAATAAACTAATGGTGCACATGGGTGGACATGCATTCATATGTAAGAACCTCAGAAACACCATGCTGAGTGATAAAGGTCATTTATAGAGTGTAGGTTGCATAATTCAATTTCTTAACTTTAAGAACAGGCAAAATAAATTAACGATGGCAAGAGTCAAAATACTATTTACTTTTGGAGACAGAGGATTGACTGGGCAGACGCAAAATAGAACCTCCCATTCTGTATCTTGTTCTAAGTGGACGGTGCATGGGGATATATGTGTAAAACTTGACCAATCTTTTGTTTACGAATATACACTTTAAATCTATGTTATGCTTCAATGAAAATGCAAATAACAAGTATAAAGATATTCGGGTTAATGCTACTGAAATCAAATTCAGGATCCAAAACAATCATACTATGATTTCTGGTGAATGGAGAAAATTGCTAGAGAAAATGTCTTCTTGGTCTGATGTGGTCTTTGTGAAGTAATACCGCATTTGTTTTGATTAACCATTAAGAGGCATGACTTGCTGATGGGAATTTCAGGCAAGGTGGATTTAGTTTTACTTTGGAAGCAGGTGTAGAAGCCATCTGTGTGAAACTACTGGGCATTATAAGCAATCACAGATTCCAGCAAGGCTTTAATGTAGGCAGCGGGAAGCACACCCACCTCGCCAATGAACAACCGGCATACAGTTAGATGCTCTGTGTGCTCACCTCAGAAAAAGGCAAATGTGTCTTGCTTTTAAAGGAAGCCAAGTGATGGGTAGAAGGAGGGTGATTGGAGGGATCACTTCTATGGTTTATCTTACAAGTAGATCTAAGAGTAGAATATAAACGTCTTAACACAATAACTAAGAAAATGACATAAAGGCTATGTTAACCAGTTTGATGAAAATATTTCAAATTGTATATGAAAACACCACACTGTACCCCATGATTGCATTAATGTACACAGCTACTATTTAATAAAAATAAATAAATAAATAAAAATAAAGGGAGCCAAGCAAGATTCATACATTTTTCAGGAAAAAAACTAGAGAGTAACAAATTTTAGCTATAGACCTGGCGTTAGAAGATCTGGTTTGAACTGAAGATCTAACTCACAATAGCTGTGATTTTCAAGAAGATACTTCATCACTAATTTTCTTATGTATTTTATATATTGAAATACCTGATAAAGATAAAAAATGAGATAAAGTTAGATAAAGAAGTATTTGAACCACAAGGTAATCTTTAAATAATAAATTAGATAGCAATCATCTATGGGTCATATATGTGTGATGAAATATTACAGAGACTTTCACTCAGAAAGAATCTCACATATGTGCTATACCCTCACTGCTACACACAATACCATCTCCTTGACCCTTCTGTACTGACAAGCCTCTTTCTTTGAAAAGGTCTCCCCTTCCTCTGCAACATGATTTCAGACACAGGTGACACATTCTTCCTGCTCCTGCCTCCTAACCGGAGGTGATTCATTGCTTCAGTCCTCGGAAACTGACCCAAACCTAAACGAACAGACTATTCCCTTAGAATTTACCACGAGGATTGAGAAACATTTTTGGTTTTTCTTTGATGATGGAAATATAAAAATGTAAATGTAAACTATCACAGCTACATTTATTATCTAGTAGACATGATCTACAGTGAGGGAATAAACTGTGCAAACAAAGAGAAGCACGGATTATAGATGGAGACGTGAGGGGAGGAAAAAGGAGAGGACAGAAAGAGTGAGCTGTGTTCTCCACCCACTTACTTCACTTGTTTCCCAGCTGGGCTGCCTCTCTGCTCTTCTCACTGCTTGTAATCCAGCTTGAGATAGCAGGATTCTTAGGATGAATTTCCCCCTTTAAGCTAGTTGGGTTTTGACAGTTTGCAATCTGACAGTTGATACAGGCTAGGTTCCTGCGGAAGTGTACTCTGAGATGGTTATTGGCATGCAAGGTAGTTGCTATGTTGTACACTTAGAATCCACCCCAGTCAAAGAGAAGGGGGGAAAGGGGTGAAGTATTAAAAAGAAGGAGAATTTGAGCTGTAATACTAATTTCAAGGAAAACCTCAGGTGACCTTGAAGATGGCCTGGGAGCTGGAATGGCCCTTCAGATCTGCCCTAATCTAGAGAAAAGAATGTTCCCCTCATATGAATCACAAATAGCATGTACAATCTAAGGCAAAACATTTTTATGCAACCATGGCAATCAGTGAAGTATCAATAGTAGACTGTTCTCCACCAGCACTGCCAGCAACTGGGGAAAAAAAACCTTTCCTTTGTGATGTGGGGATGTAGGTAGGCCCTTACCAAATCCTCATGGTCCAATTTAGATCTCTCCATGAATTTCAGGTCTACAGAATGAAATTAGGTTTACCTGTATCTTTAAAATTAATTTAGACTATGCCAAAAGTAGTTACTAGAACAGCATGCTTCTTATATTATATGTTATTTCCTCATCATATAAGCTATTTAGTTTTCTTTATTGAATGTCAGAGTAGAGCTTTTCAAGTCTTATCCTGGATCAGAATACTCTGTGAGGCTTGCTAAACATGTAGACATATGGGCTACACTTCAGAGTAGCTGAAGCAGAAGTTCTCGAGTAGAGCATAGGAAATCATATTTTTTAAAGCATATAAATAGAACAGTCTTTTGAAATGCAGGATTAACTCCTACATAATAATTATGAGCCTGAGCTTCTATGGTCTGTTATTTTTTTATTAAGTCATATATACATAGATCATGAATACATTTATGCCTTTATGGGATTCAATGTGTTGATTATTTGTACAAATTGGAGTGCTTACATCCTACTAATTAACATAGCTTTCACCTCATTTACTTAATCACAGTGTTAAGACATTTATGTTCAGTACTTGATAGATTTGACTTGTACCCTTGCAGTATGCTCCAGAGGTGTGATCCCACTGTTAACCCTTCCTCTATTGAACCACCCTTCAGCCTTCATCCTGGGCTATAGTTGTGATTCATCTTTCAAGTGTGAGTTATTATAAATCGGTTTCATAGTAGTACTGAGTACATTGGATATTTTTTTCCATTCCTGAGACACTTTACTAAGAATATTTTCCAGCTCCATCCATGTAAACATAAAAGAGGTAAAGTCTCTTTGAAATATGAAATACCATCTAACTCCAGGAAGAGTGGCCCACATCACAAAATCCCCAAACTACAGATGTTGGAATGGCTGTGGAGAAAAGGGAATACTTCTTCACTGGTGGTGGGAATGCAAGTTAGTACATTCCTTTTGGATAGAAGTTTGGAGAACACTCAGGGATCTAAATGTAGACCTGCTGTTTAATCCTGCAATTCCTCTACAAGGAAGACAAAAAATCACTTGGCAACAAAGATATTTGCACCAGATTGTTCACTGCAGCTAAGTTCATAATTGTCAAGTGATGGAAGAAGCCCAAGTGCCCAGAGACCCATGAATGGATTAATAAATCATGGTATATGTATACCATGGAATACTATGCAGCATTAAAAAAGATAGCCTGTTATTCTTTAAATTACTTAAAGAGAGTCTTAAAATGTACAGCTTCACTCTCAGCTAGACTGTCACTGGTGCATAGACATGCCACCAATTAGTTTATGTTGATTTTGCAATCTGAGACGTTCCTGAATTTATTTATCAACTGCAGGAGTCATTTTGTAGCATCTTTGGGTTTTCTAGATATAAGAGCATATTATCACTGAAAAATGATAGTTCAAATTCTTTATTTCTTTCTTTTACCTGATTGCTCTGGCTACAACTTCCAGCACTAGGTTGAATAGCAGTGGTGACCTTGGGTGCCCATGTTTCGTTCCAGTTCTTAATAGGAATGTTTTACCTTTTCCTTATTCATTGTGATATTGGCTTTGGGTTTACCATATGTGGCTTTTATAATTTTGAGATATGTTCCTTCTATACCTAGGTTTTTGAGTTTGCTTTTTATCTTGAAAGGGTGTTGGATAAAATGTTTTTTTCTGCATCTATTGAGATAATTCTATGATTTTTCTTTCTGTTTCTGTGGTGAATTGCATTTATTAGCTTATATGTGCTGAAGCATCTTTGAATCCCTAAAATAAAGCCTACACATCAAGCTGGATTATTCTTTTGAGGTCTGTTGAATTTGATTTACTGACAGTTTGTCGAGGATTTTTGCATCTATATTTATAAGGGATGTTGGCCTTTAGTTATCCTTTTTGTTTTGTCCTTTCCTGCATTTGGTATCAAGGTGATCCTGGCTTTGTAAAATGAGTTGGGAGAATGCCCTCCTTCTCAATGTTATAGAATGATTTCTGCACTATGGGTACCAGCTTTATAGTTCTGGGAAAATTTGTCTGTGAATTCATCTGGCCCGAGGCATTTTTTTTTTTTGGGGGGGTTGGAAGACTTTTTTATTACTTCTTTGATCTCACTGCTTGTTATTGGTCTGTTCATCAAAGATTCATTACCAGTCACAAAAGTTACAAAGAAAATAAAATATCTAGAAATACACTTAACAAAGGAATGAAATATCTCTACAATGGGAACTGTGAAGCACTGAGGAAAGAAATCACAGATGACATAAACAAATAGAAAAACATACTATGCTCAGGGATCATTGGAAACAGCATTGTTAAAATGTCCACACTACTCAAAGTGATTTATGGATTCAAAATATTACTGTTGTATTCCAGATCTAGAAAAAATACTTATACACTTTGTTTAAAAGTAGGAAAAAACCCTAATAGTGAAATCAATCTTAAATAAAAAGAACAAATCTGGAAACATTATATTACCAGATTTCAAACTATACTACAAAGCTATAGTATCCAAAACAGTATGATATTGGCACAAAACTAGAGACATATAACAAAACAGAACAGAAAAACCAGATATAAAACCATTCACATACCACCAAACAATGTTTGACAAAGCAGACAACAATACGCACTGAGGAAAAGAAACCTTATTTAATAAATGATGCTGGGAAAATTGGATAGCAAATTTTTAGAAGAATGAAACAGGATCCTTATCTCTCACCACTCAAAAATGAATTCAAGACGGATAAAAGATTTAAATGTAATGCCTGAAACCATAAGAATTCTAGAAGCAAAAGTTGGAAAAATCTCTTCTAGATATCAATCCAGGCAAAGAATTTATTTAGAAGACCTCAGAGAATATTACAGAAGTGACAAAAATAAATAAATGGGACTTGGCCAAATTAAAAAGCTTCTGCACAGCTAAGGAAATAATCAACAGAGTCAATAGACCACCTACCAGATGGAAGGAAATATTTGCAAACTACATATCCAATAAACTGCTGATGTGCAGAACTACAAAGAACTCAAACAAAAATAAACAAGAGCAAAAAAAGAAAAACAAAAGTAAAGACTCACACAGAAGCTTTCCAGAAGAAGATAAACAAATGGTCAATAAAGGTATGAAAAATGCTTAACGTCATTAAACATCAAGCAAATCCAAATTAAAACCACAATGAGGTATCACCTTATCCCTGTTAGAATGACTTTCATTAAAAAGTCCAAAAACAGTAGATGCTGGCATGTATGCAGAAAGAAAGGAATGCTTATACACTGTTAGTGGGACTGTAGGTTAGTACAACCTCTATGGAAAATAGTATGAAGATTTCCTGAAAGGATTGATCCAGCAATCCCATTACTTGGTGTCTATCCCCCACCCCAAAGAAGTTATCTCATCAAAAGACCTCTGCCCTTGAATGTTTATAGCAGCAAAATTCACAATTGCAAAGATGTGGAATCAACCCAATTGCCCATCAATTCATGAGTAGATTCACAAAATGTGGTATATGTATGCCATGGAGTACTTCTCAGCCATAAAAAATGAATTGATGCCTTTTGCAACAATTTGGATGGAACTGGGAACCATTTATTCTAAGTAAAATATCTAAAGAATAGAAAAACAAATACCACACGTACTCACTATTAAATTGGAGCTAACCAGTGATCACACTTGTGCACAGAAGGAGGTAAAACTTAGTAGATATCAAGCCGGGCCGGGGTGAAGGGTGAGGAGGGAGAAGAGTCAATAGGCAAAGCCTAATTAACAATAGGCAAAGCCTATCTTAAGCCTACTTAAGGTGTGATGGACGCTATTTGGGTGACAGGCACACTTACAGCCATGACTCAAGCATTACATAAGTGTTCCATGTAACCAAAAACACTTGCACCCCCTTAATATTTTCAAATTTAAAAAAAAAGAGAGAAAGAAAAAGAAAAAAACCAATACACAGCTGAGTACAATGTGATTAGTGGCTATAACAGGCACCGAATGCAAGGCCAGGAGGTAATTCATATTCACTGGCTCTTCCCTGAAATGGTAAAATAGGACCCTGTGTCTCTCACTTAAAGGTTCAGAAAAATTCTAGCAACAATCGTGGCTTTCCACCACCCTTTTTACCTTCCTGCCTTCTATTTCCAGGCCTTCCCACTATAGTGAACTCTGTGGGCCACTGTCCCAGGTCAGATGTTGCTTCCACATCCACCAGGTGTCATCATTTCACCTAAGTATCATTTCTGTTTCCACATCTGAGGACTCCTGCCTTTTCCAGTCTCTGCAGCTGCAATGGGGGACTGTCACGGCTGGTTTTCCTGAGAACCACAGGGTCCTCCCGAGCCACGTTGACTAAACACTGTCACCTCTGCCACCAGCTGATGTCAGTAATACATGTGGGAAACGCACAGGCCAATCAATCCTGGTACTCTGCAATGAATTGGGGAAGATAACTGTCTCTCGTTTGTTTCCTTTTCTCATCAAAGATGAAATCTTTCAGGTTTTACCTGAGTGAAATACATGTGGTGTTACCTGAGTGAAATACTTTTACTTTTGACTTTCTGCCTTTTCCTACAATTATAAAAGGGACGTGGTCAGACAGAATGCTGAGTGACGGTGGTACTAGGGAATCTTTCCCTACCCAAATTTAAAGCCCTGTCACTGGGTGTGTGTGCCTGACTTTTTGTCTTTTAGCATAACTAAAAGTTAAGTGCAGTTCTTTAGTTTTTTTACATGATTAGATCTCCAAAGGTATATTTGAAAAATTGACCATATATGTGTGTTTTTATGTGAATGCAGCAGTGAATACAGGTTAGTCTCATGGTGGAACTTTTTGTCAAATTCTTCCGTAGAATATGTGCTTTCTGGGTGAGAGTAGCAGTATTTCTTAAACTTTGTTTCATTGTCACTTACAGGACTTAGAAGAGAACACAAGAAAAACATTTTGTGACATGGGCTTAAACATTTTTAGACATGACAGCAAAACCCAATCCATAAAAGGAATGATTTCCATTGGCCAAGCTTACATCCCGTGTCTACTCCTGAATGCATCCTTTGTCCAGGCACTGGAACTCTGTTCAGGCATCAGTTTCATGTCCACTGATGGGACAGACTCATTGATTCCCAGAAAAGAATGAAGGAAATGTGGGTGACCAAAGGCACGCTGGACAGACAAGAAACATATGCCATCTAGACTGGATTGGGTGTAGGGAAAGTCACTTTACTTCTCTCTGTCTCAATTTGTCCATGAAAGAAAAGGAATAATCACACCTTCTTCAAGCACATCATCTATCCACATGTGAGCCTGAGTTGTAGACTAGCTACTCTATGTTTGTCCACCAACTTCTCAGTATGTTAAAGAATGTTACAATGAGTAAGTCAACACGGACATCCTACTCACATTTCATACTTATGAAAAGGCAGGGTGCGAGGAGTGAAAGGGTCCCATCCCTCTCACCTCAGAAAGATTATACTTGTACATTTCTAGAAGTAAAAAGATATATGTGTTTATGACTTTTATGGAATAAAAATATTCCATGATAACTCTTGGAAATACATCACCACTTTTCATTCTATCCTTAAGAATCTCAGAATTCAACTAAGTCTTTCATGTTACTGCTTTCATGAGATAACATGAAAACTCAGGTCTCCATGGTTCAATGTTTAGTCATAATTTTCTTAAAAGGAGCGAAATAGCTGACCTTCTCTCTATTTTAAATACCTTCATGTACATGGTGCTTGAAAATATCATTAAGTTATCAAGTCTTAGAATATCCTTATCAATCATTTGTTCTTCGTATCCCAAACTTTTGTTCCTGCAAACTTTCTTTGTAAGTTTCTTCTTCTTCTTTTTTTTTTTTAAACTTTTGAACGTTTTGTTTGAATGGTTCAAAAATTTTGAACACTCCTCTTCAGGTCAGAGGGAAGCTGAGTCTGCAGTTTTTCTTACTGACAACTAAATACCCCCAAAATGTCTGTAGAAGAAGAAAAGAGGAACAAGGTTTAGAGATAAGGTTATTCCAGGATTCTGAGAGAGTCCCAATGCTGTCCAAGCCATCTGGTTGAAAACTAATTGCTAATGAAATGAACAGATTTTTTTTATCCACGAGTATAGCCTATAGGGAAATTAAGCCAGGAGTTTTGAGAACGCCTGGCACAGAAGAGCTGTTGTCAAAGAATGCTGAAAAGGATAGTGATCGTGTTAGTACATCAAGCCACACAAATACATATTTTCATTTGCAAATGGAGAGAGATAGGAATGCTTATGTAAAGCATTTTCAAATCTATGCCCTCTCCCAATAATTCTGACTCATTAATTAGAATCAATTTAATTTCTCTGATCTCTTCTAAAAAATGAATACCAGCCAGGACTCAGATATTTTTTTTTCCTGGAAAAAAAAAAAAAAAAAAAAAAGATACTGTAGCTTTAATTGTGCATGGAGCTGAAAGGTTGTCATGGAGATGGGGATCTGTGATAGGGCTGCTCCACTTCTCTGGCCTTGTTCTGAGCCTGAAGTGGAAGGTTCTATTGTTAGAGCAGCATTTCAACTTCTGCCAATAAAACCTGTGTTTCAATTTTTTCAATGCAGTTTTGTTCCTGTTGCTATCCTTTGTTTCATGAAAACAATAAGGTTGCTCAAAATGACAATAGTGAGAATGTTTTATCATATTCTGTTTGTGACTGCTGAAGAACACCAAAAATGGTGTCCAACAAGCTCTTAACATTCGCTGCAGGCTCCTGCCATAGTTTGGAAACGTTTGCCACCTAGTGGTAACAGTTGAGAAATGCTGAAGGATATTAATCATTTTCATCTTTTGAATAATAGGAAGCAGAAAGAAAAAAGAGTAATCACCATTTTAAGTAGATTCTTCCTTTATTACAAACAGAGCAATTCAAATTTCACATTTATTCGTATTTCGTTTCATTACATAATATTTTCAAATATCATTTAAATTTTAAAATTAGACATAACACAGTTCATAGTTATCTTCCCATTGTTAAACACGTTAGCCCATAATAGAAATAAATATTTTCCTACTATCTCAACATCTATAGAATTCATAGTAACATCCCTTTTTGATTTCAGGTATTATTTTTGACTTCGTTATTTTTTCCTGGATTGGGGGGGTGTATAAATTTTGTTGTATTTTTGAAGAACCAACCTTTGGTCTTGTTAATTTATTGCATGTTTGGTTTATATTTATTTGGCTTAGGCATCATTATTATATTTTTCTTCTACCTTCTTCGTATTATTCTTCACGTAGCTTCTTGAGGCAGGTACGGGCAGTGTTGCTCTTCAGCCTTCTTTTCTAACAACTGCACACAAATCTGGAAGGTTTTCATCTATGCATGCCTGGCTTGTTTGAATCATGTATATTTTGATATGCCAACTTTATCATTTATTTCCAAGCATTTTTTAATTTTGATTGTGGTTACTCATTTTATCAATGGTTTATTTTCAACTATATAAACTAATGGCAATTATTAAGATTTTGTCACCGTTTTTCTTTTTGTTTCTAGTTTAACTCCACTTTCTGCAGCAAATAGAATCTTCTTTGAAATTTAAAGTAAGTAAATAAGTCCTTCAAAGGAATTATTATGTAATAGATTTCTGGTCACTGTTTATACCTAATGCTTCTCTTCACACTGTTGCCTGGAACACTTTTAAGGCTAAACTCAAATGTCAATAGAATTTGGAGTGCAATAGAATTTGCTCTTGCCTCTATTACAATACTGATTATAGTATACCTACGGGTGTTTTTATATGTGGGCATGTGTCCATTTTATGCCGGATTAAGAAGTGATGTGAGGTAAAAATGAATGACTTTTTTATTCCTCTGTACCCACCACACCAGCAGGGATCTGGTAGGCTTCCAATAAATGTTTACTAAATTAATGAATTATCTGCCTTCTCCCTTGCAGCCCTTTTTCACACTGTTCTGTCCCTTATCTTTATTCTCAGCAGGGAAGCCTCTCTGCCACAGGGCCTTTGCACATGCAATTTCCTTTGCTTGGAATAATATTCTCCCCTTCTTTTTTCACCAGTTAACAGCAGCTCATCCTTTGGTTCTCAGCTCAGCCATCATCTCTTGAAGGAAGCTTTTTCCAAGTCCCAACCAGGTAATTTTTCCTCATGCTTCTCATGGTGTAACATTCTTATTCTTCATGCTCATGAAAATGTTCTTTAAATTTCCCATGAAAATAATTCTAACAGTGGAGTTATAAAATCAGTTTGAAAAATTTTAACTTTTATAAAAATTTTGATCAAAACTATTTGAAGGGAATAATCCTCATTTGAATACTTAAGTTATTATAAAAAATTTGCATCTTACCTCCATCAAGATGCTAAAACAAAAAATAAGTTCATAAAAATAAATATATTTTTAAAGAGTACAAAAACACCCTCACACATCTGTCTTTCTCTCTCATCTACCCTTATAGTCTATCTATAAAACATTAAGGTATGTGACTATAATTTTTCAGTTTACCTTTAGCCAGTAAATCCATAAACAACTATGAGCATTGCTGGGATATTAAGGTGACAACCATGTGTGCAGGACATTGTAGTGAAAAACATAGGATCTGGAATCACATCTGGTTTTAAATAGTTTGCCCATTTCCAAGTTGTGAGATTTTGATGTTATCACTTCTTAAAATTTCATTTTTTTCATCTCTTAAATGGGATTTAAAAACAATTAAAAAACTCTTTTGCAGGACAGTTGCAGAGATTCAGATACTCTTATTTTTATTTATTTATTTATTTGGCGGTTTTGTTTGGGACTGGGCTTGAAACCAAGACACCCGGTATATGGGGCTGGCGCCCTACTCCTTGAGCCACAGGCGCTGCCGCATACACTTATTTTTTTAAAAATAATTCTTGTTAATCTTTGCTAACCAAAGTCAAGTACTCACTATGTGCTAGGAAAGGAAAATGAAATAAGAGATTGTCCTAGAACTCCGGTAGACTCGTGGCAGAGTTGGATACAGAAACCAATAATCACTGTGGTGAGAGATAACAGCCAGAAGTATGGGTAATGCTGGAGCCCAGACAAGGCCGATGGTGTGGGCAAGTGTGGGATGGGTTCCCTAGGGCTGGTGCCGGGGCACACATGGGGAGCCGGTTAAACTCACAAAGCACTTAGTATGTGCTAAAACTTAAAGAGCACTTAGTATGTGCCAGGCGTTCTTCCAAAGGCTTTATGTATTGTAATTCCCTTAATCCTTATAACAACCTCATTTTATGGAAGAGGAACTGAGGATTCATAAAAACAAGTAAAAGTATTTTGCCCAAAGTTGCAGAAACAATGAGAATTGGCAGAGCTGGGATTCAAACTCAGGCACTGTATCTCTAGAGTTCCAAGCCAAGTCACAGCTGATTCTCTATAGGGCAATTAATACTACTAATAATAGTGTTAATAGCTATGTATCCAGTATTTAATGCCTTGCCTGGCACAAAGGAAGCATTCAATAAATTTTAGCCTTTATTACTATTAGTTAAATCTAGTTCATGTAAATGTTAATTTAAAGTCAATTTAAAAACTACAGTTAATTTTCCAGAAAATATTTTCAAATCACGTTTCTCTAGTTTTTGCCAATAGATGTAAGCAGATCACTAATCAAGGGCAGTATTTTTGCCTTTTAAGAGCCCTCTTGTGGAAAAGTATAATAATCCAGGGTAGCTTTTTTTTTTTTTTTATCTAAGGCTTGCCATATAATGGGAAGAAATATTAAATGTAAAGAAAATCCATTAATATTTCTCCACCTGGCATCACATTGTGTTTCAATCAATCTCAAAAATACATTATTTATGATTCATATTATGAAATTAAGTAGGTAAAGCATTGCAGAGCTGTAAACAGATTAAAAAGCAGTTCCACGGCAGAATTGAAATCTAATCAGTAACAGCAGAGCAAACCGCGGGGCTTCCCAAATAGTTGTTGACTAGCCTTTGAAATTGTCAGAAAAATTATAAGGTAAAACATTTACAGGTAAAGATATCTAAAGAGAACAATTACAACATTAGCATTCTGTATGAAGTGACAATTTTCTTTTCTTTTGTGCCATTTATTCCTTTTAAAACAAGTTTGACTGAGGGATTAACCTTGAACAAGAAATAACCGCGAATAGGTTCAAATGTGCTACAGTGTTGAAAAGGTTCTTAGAGCAATTAAAGGTACGAACTGATTAAATATTAGTGTCTAGATGAATCATTTATTAGACGATTCTATTGTGAGAGTTAATGCATGCCTTTTACTCGGGAGGAAATATTACCCTGGCAACAAGCGTTTATTTGTCTCTAATGTTCTCTGGTTGTTACTGCGAAAATGTGTATTACAATGACTTTATCTCTACTTTCATTTAGAAAAATGATACTGTTATCTGCTCTCAGAGCCGAGAGGCAGCTGCACTTTCTGGTTCATGTTTCTGAATCATAATGAGTGGTCCTAGCCATGTGCTTTTTTTCTTGTGTGGTTTTTATTTTTACCCATTTCCACGCTAAAAATAGAGATGATACGAAGAACTTATAATCTTTTCCAAGTGAGAATACGTGTGGTCAAAGGATCCTTTAAATATGAGCTTACTGGGGGGGAGACGGGAGGGGTGTGCTCCAGCTTCATGGGCACAATGTACCCGTACATGGTACACCGCCCGGGTGTGGGACACAACTACAACAGGGACTTCCCCTAATAAATGCAAACATTGTAACCTAATCATTTGTACTCTCGTATCAACCAGAAAAAAATAAAAAGTGAAAATAAACAAACAAATAACAAATATAGCTTACCCAGGGGTCCTCAAACTTTTTAAACGGGTGACCAGTTCACTGTCCCTCAGACGATTGACTGTGGGCCCAGGAGGAGTCGGCTGCTAAGCAGGACAGGCAGCAGCGGCAAAAACACCTGGAGGCCGGATAAATGTCCTAGATGGGCCCCTGTGGCCCGGGGGCCATAGTTTGAGGACCCCTGAAGGTAATTTCCAAACCTCAACAATTTAACTTGGTAGAAAGAGCTCGGTGTTAATTTCTGATTGAATTTACTTCCAACACCTACCCACCCCCGGCCCCTCCACCAATACTCCCCAGGCACACCAGGTGAACGGTCATTTCCCCATCAGTTCTCTGTATGCATCTTCAAACGTACTTTTTTTGCTAGCTGGATTCTCCTCTCCAGTGGCTATTGTTCCGCTTTGAATTCCCATCTATTCTTTAAGACCACTTGTTTTAATATTATTCTTTGGAATCATAGGAAAAGAATGAATTAGGGCTCACTATTGTGAAAGCGTATTTCTGACCTATAAAAATCAAACGACAGACACTAGACAATGTTGGTTTGTCTCAGATCTTCAAATCATAATTTACTAATCTAGTTGACAAATAACGCATATCCCTGGATGTCTGTTGCATGAGGACATGTTGATAGCAGGTACCCTGATGGAGGCTGGGGATATAAAAGTGAGAAAAATTAAAAGAACACAAAAGGTGTAACCAAAGAGGAAAGAAGATGTCTTAATTTACATCATGAGTAGGGAACTGTAATATTTCAGTGGACGGCTGAGGAATACACCTTTTCATCATACAGCTTACTACCAACCACACTTTTCTATTCGCTGGTTTGTTTTTTGTTTTGCTCCCCTTAGTAGAATATAAAAGTAGGGGTTTTTGTCTTATCAATCAATATATCTCCAGCCCCAAACCCTATCAGGAACATCAATAATCATTCAGGTAAGGAATACAGGAGTAGCTGGGTTACCAATTAGGGAAAGTGCTTCATACAGAGGGTGGAGTTTATGAAAACATTGCTGGAGGGTAAGTCTCCAAGTTGGAGGTTAGCAGGGTTGGAGGATCGCCTGAAATGAGACTTGCCCCAGGAGCCAAGATCCTGGGACCAGGCTAAAGATCGCAGCCTTGTCCTGGGAGTCTCTCCAGCATCAGATGCTAGGTGCCTACACTAAAGTGACCAGATGTCCTGCTTTTGGCGGGACAGTCCCGATTTTTAACAATTTGTCCCATGGCCCGCGTTATTTCAAAAAAGTCCCTATTTTTGGAAAGAATGTACGACAAGCAGGCCAACAGGAAGGGAATATATGGTTTTTGGCTGCTGGAAAGGTTAATGTAACTCTATTTGGGAATGAAGAGGTTAATGTAACTTCATTTGGAAATGAAAAGGCTAATGTAAACTCCCTACTTCCCTCCTGGGCAAGGTCACCCAGGTGGACTGGCACCCTACTCCTTTGAGCCACAGGGGCTGCCCTATACATAATTTTTTTTAATGTATTATATTTGTAAATTGTACTTATGTTGAACTCAAAATATATATATATATTACAATACTATTTTTGCATTTTATGAAAATTTTTGTTGCTCCACATAGACCAAATTTTTAATTAAGAAACTCCCCATCCCCATCAATGGTGTCCTGCTTTACCAATGTTAAAATCTGGTCACCTTAGCCTACACCTCTGCCTTTGGTTCTGAAAGAGCTAAACGATGTGGAGACCTTCTGTTCCTAGGAAGAAGGATTCCAAACTCAACTACTCAAGAGTAAACAAGTGAGAATTCAAGGAGGGGCTAAATGAACTGCCCCGGCTCTCCTTGGAACCAATAGGGTTTCCAGGAAACCACAGAAGCCCCTAAACTCTTTCTCAGTTCTCTAGTTTACAAAATAATGATTCTGCACCTGAGTGCCAGATTATGCTCAGAGAGAAACTTCACCACGGAGACATAGTGCACATTCCCCTGAGTGCTCTGAGAATGAAATTTGCTTTGGAAATTTATTTTATTTCTCTTTATTGAAGGGAATAGTTGCTTTGCGATCAGAAACCCATCAGCTTCTCCTAATATTCCAGCTCCCATTACATCTTTAAGCAGATTTTCTTTTAAAGGAGGCTTGCACGTGGCAATTTTATTGCCTAGAAGCTTAACTTGTTCCAAAGATAAATCTCTGAGTAAAAGAAATGGTCTGTTTTCTGAAAAGCCTCAAAGCTATTTTTTTTTTCTGTCTCTTTATGTCAAAAGATATGAAGCTAGAGAAATAAGCAGAAAGATGACCTGGCTAAGGTGGCTTGGAAACCTCAGCATGCAATACCATTTACTTTAGCAATAGAACTCAGTAGGCCCCCCCGAGTTCTCCAAAGGGTCAATTGAATGAAAAGGTGAGATGGTGGAAAGAGAAGGGAGGGAGAAAAAAGAAAACCAAGAAGGAAGGGGAATGGAAGAGAAATTTACTTTGTACATAACTACATCAAAAGGCGACATTCTAACCTAGATTAGTATGATCCACAGCAAGTTTTGAAATTACAAAAGTGAATATTAATATGGTTCTCACTATTGAATATCTACTCGGTACCCAGATCTTTAAATGCATTAACTCTGACATTCATGGCATCGCAAGTTAATTATTATTATCCCCATCTCATGAATAAGAACACTGAGACTCAAACAGGCCAAGTAACTTTCCCATAGCCACAGAGCCAACATCTTTTAGAGATAAGCATCCATTCTCTTATCTATTTATTCGAGAGCCCAGAGATTTTTCTTTAATGCTGTATAGCCTCTGTAAAACTGCCTTAAAGTGTGACTGCTATAGCAAGAATCAGCCACAAGAATTTGTCCTATATGTACTACATTAAAACAAACAAATATGCCCACATCCCATCTCCAGGAGACGTTGCTATTCAGTTCTTTGTACGTATTATGTTTTTATTCATTGATGTTTATCTTTATCTGCATATTTTTTATTTCAGATTGATGTAAGGGTACAAATGATTAGGTTGCATGGTTTGCATTTGTTAGGTAAAGTTCAAGTTGTAGTCAAGCCCTTCACACAGGAGGTGTGCCATGTACCCCACACTGTGCCCATTGAGTGAGAGCTCACCGAACCTCCTCCCCCACCTTGAACATAGTTGTTTTATTCTCTCATGTGGGTGTGTGGTTGTTCATCTACAGTTTTGTATTAGTATTGGGTACGTTGGATACTTGCTTTTCCATTCGTGTGATACATTACTTAGGAGGATGTCCTCCAAATCCATCCAGGTATATACAAATAATGTAAAGTCTTCACCTTTTTATGGCTGAATCGTATTCCATGGTGTGTGTCTACAATAATTTATTTATCCATTTATGAATTGAGGAACACTTGGGTTGTTTCCACATCTTCGTGATTATGAATTGAGCTGTGATAAACATTCTAATGTAAATGTCCTTATGACAAAATGATTTTCTTTTCTTTTAGGTAAATACCTAGTTATAGGATTATGGGATCAAATGAAAGGTCTACCTTTAGCTCTTTGAAAATTCTCTGTGCTTCTTCATGGAGATTCTCCATGCTTTCCAAAAAAGCTGTATTAATTTGCAATCCTTCCAACAGTGTGCAATTATCCCCTTCCCAACAAGCCCACACCAACACCTGCAGCTTGGGGACTTTGTGATGTGGGCCATCCTCACTGGATACCTCTAAGTGGTTTTGATTTGCGTTTCTCGGATGATTAGGATAATGAGCATTTTTTCATGTGTTTGCTGGCCATTTATCTGTCTTCTTGGGAGAAAGTTCTGTTCATGTCTCTTGCCCACTAATAAATGGATTGTTTGCTCTTTTCTTGCTAATTAGTTTGAGTTCTCTGTAGATTCTAGTTATTAGCCCTTTATCAGATTCATCATATGCAAATACCTTCTCCCATTTTGAAGGTTGTTTACTTGATTTTTTTTTGTTTTGTGTATTTTCTGTGAACACCCATAACTAACGTATAATTTCTATGCCCTTATAAACATCTATCACCAACATTACCGCTAGGAAGTGTAATGTGTAAGTTCAAATTTACTTGTCACCTTCAACCTCTGGACAAGGAACTACCTAGTCATCGGTAAAAAGCATATTTGTTGTCAGTTATTGCCAAAGACAGGGAACCAAATAGCAAGAGGGCTACAACTTCTAATCCAATCACTTCATTCGTAGCAGATGTAAGTTTCAGAACTGCAGCCTGCAAGATTCTTTTGGGTAGTAAAGATAAAATCACCCACATAAACCATGGATTTGCCATCTGGAGTACATTCTTTGAAACCTGTATATCTGAGGGAAAAAACGTTTCCTTGGCAAATTATTTTTGTCCCCCCAGTTGCCATAGTCAGGATTGCATTTCTTTGTCATATGTGTACTCCCCCCCGACCTATTTCTGGGATATACTTTAGAAATGAAAAGAAAATTCAACTTGATGTGATAATAACACTTGATTTCCCAGTATAAACAGGTTACCTTTATTACCTTTAATTACATTTGTAGTTTCCCTTTCTTTTTGCATTAATTATTAGCAATACATGTAGAAGCCCTTTTTGGCATGTTTGGATTTTTTAAATTAGGTCAGTGTATTTTGAATCACGTTTCTGATTCAGTTGTCCACTGGAGTTGCTAAGGGGTTTTCATGTCTCATAGTAGAAGTAAAATAGATATAGAAAGTAATATTTAAATATTTTAATCAGCCAAATTTTTTTATAAAAAGGTTTAGCAAAAATATTTGTGAAGTCTGTTTTCAGTGGTTTTAGTTTCAAAAAATGTTTAAAGCATTGAATACATTTTATTTGTTTTTCTGGTTAAGAAATATTTTAATTTTCCATTTTAATTTTTCTTAAATTAATTGAATTTGATTTAAATTAAAATTTAGTTTTAATATTTTATTCGTTTTTCTGGTCAAGAAATATTTTAATTTTAATATTTTATACTTTAATATTATGAATTAACATTTATTTTAAGTAAATATTTTAATTTACCCCTTACTGTGGGTGAATTTATGAGTTAGTGTGTATTTTTCAAAATATGTCTGTTTTGTTATTTGTCAGTTTAATAAAAAAAGCCTGCTTGAAAAGAAATAAAAATAAAGCACAGCTATAGATAAGCATATTTTAAAGGTTTCCTGTAAAGAATATAAGAAAAAAAATCTTTGTGTATACATATGTATACACACAAATATATATTATATATCTATACACACATATTTCTAATTACTAAACAAATGAAAATCAACTCAATTGCCTCCTGATGGTGACTAAAAAAATACATGCATAACTCTCAGTAATTAAAAATAATAAGAAAGAAAACAATAAGACTATTTAACCATCTAAGCTAGGGATATCAAAGCTTTTTTTTATATTTTAGTACTATATATTCATTAGATTTTTTTACATTTTGGAGAAAGAAATAGAAGTTCTATTTCTGTATTTTAAAATAAGCCATGAATTTTATATTTATCACATATGTACTCATTTGGTGAGAAAATATCTTTGTATGAACTTTGCAATACAAAGAATTCAAATTTTAATTTCTGATCATCCCCATAAAGAAATTTTATAACTTCTCTATATTGGAATACTTCTTTTTCTTTTAAAAACCGCAAGGTTTTGGTTCTTTGCGTGTACATGGAATGGAATTATTAAATGATGAGAACTCTGCCGAAAATTTTATTGAATTTATCCAGTCTTACTGATATTAGTAAGATTTTATCAGCAGAAAATTTTAGTAATCTTTCTTTTGTAACATACAATAGAAGCTCCATAAGTATATCTGCTCTTAGTGGGACCAACTAGACCTCAGGTATTTAACAGCTATTATTTTTGTTTAATAATCTTCAGCTAAATTACCCAACATAGTCATCAACCCCATTTTATAAATAAGAATAGTATAGCATTTAGATGTTACAAGACTGAAGTCATACAGTTGGTGAATCAACCTCTTTTCAGCCAGTGCCAACTATTTTAGTGTTAATTTTAGGTTACATTGTATGTGTTTGTAGTCTCTTTTCTCCTTGGATCAGTCAGGATGGATTAGGATTTGCTGTGGCAACAATTTAACTCTGAACTGCCCTTGGTAGCCTAACATAACCACATAACGAAGGTTTCTTTTCTTTTCTTTTCTTTTTTTCTATTTGAGACAAAGCCTCACTCTGTTGCCGGAACTAGAATACCATGGTATTAACAGAACTCACAGCAACCTCAGACTCCTGGGTTCAAGTGATCCTCCTGTTTCAGCCTCCTGAGTAGCTGGGACTACAGGTGCCTGCCACAATGTCTGGCTAATTTTTTCTACTTTTAGTAGAGACAGGGTCTTGCTTTTGCTCAGGCTGGTCTTGAATGCCTGAGATCAAGGGATCCTCCCACTTTGACCTCCACGGTTTATTTCTTAGTCACTCACACGTGCTGATGGGGAGTGAGGGAGTAGGGGGAGGGGTTGGTGGCCAGAACTCTGCTCCACAGGCAATGCAGGTCCCAGGTTGGCTGAGACTGCAGGAGAGAGGGAGAACGCAGAGTGGCACAAATGCCTTTTCTGGGCATTCTCTACAATGGTTCAGTCAACTTTGCTCTCATTTTCTTGACTGGGACTAGTCTTAGAATCCCACTTACCTATAAGGTTGTGGGGAAGTACAGCTTTATATATATACAGGGAAGAAAAGGAAAGCTGTATACTGGTGAACCCTAGTAACGTCTACTGTAGCCTTCATAACATATGCTAATTCTGATTAGCTTTAAGAAGTCTTTTAGCTAGACATTGACCTAACTCTAAAAATGCTGTATTTCTTACCAATTATATAAGGAAAAGCACATAGGCCATATAGCAAATAATAGATTATACAAAGATCCAAGGAAACACTAAAATAAATAAGCAAAAAGAACTGAAAAATGATAGAAATAAAACCAACCATAATGTAAAAAATATTGATTAGAAAACAACATAAATCAGGATTAAGGGCAAAAAACATGGTTTCAACTCTATTAAAGAAACAAAACCCAACTACAATGGGTGCCCTGTGCGTGACTCACACCTCCATCTAGATAAAGGGTGACTAATCTTGGGTGAGTCAAAATCAGACAAAAGGATAGTAGGAAATGAAAACAGAAATGTGCACAGAGTACCAGCTACTATCCTAAACAGCTTCCCTGCAAACTAGGAAGGAATTAAAATCGGTTAATTCAGCATCCAACCCAAGAGACAAGGAAAGATCACCAAATATACCTGAGAAGAGCCATAGGAGTGATTTAATAAAGGTATGAATGGATTTTTGAACATGGGAGGAAAAAAGTAGAATCAAGTTCAAACCCCCCAGGTGTGGTTCTTATAAAACAGTAGCAGTCGCAGCAAGAGCAACCATAAATTAGATAATCCAGATAAAGAGAAAACCGATGCCTTCTATTAGTAACAAAAATGAAGTTATGAAAAATGTCAAAAAATAAGAAACTCATACTTTTCTCAACTAATGAGAAATACCTGAAATCCAGGACATCTAGAATCGAATAAGGGGCAAATACATTGAGAATGTCGTTAGGAGATATTCTTGAATGATCTTTCAAATCCAAATGATTTCAAGAATGTATTTTTTTCAAAAGATGAATAGAAATAAAAGCATTGCTGTTTATTTTTTTTTCGGAGCTTTTATATTTGCATTGATTCTTCATTTAACCTTTAAAACAGTACCATGGTTGAATATTAAAACGGAAACAATGGCAAATAGTGAGTATGTTTAAACAGAGCCTGATCTCAGATAAAGAAGGCAATCTCTCTACTAATTCTGTGCAGCAAGATTTCAACCTATGCTGGAATCTGATTGATAACATAGAACTAAAAAGATTAAATATTGCTGCAAAAATAGGAAATATTCCCCAAATTGTTAATATAAGAATATATTTAAAATTTTTGTACCATGACCTAATGCAATTCTCATTCAAATGAAGGGATAGTTCAATATCTGGAATCTGTTAATAAGATTAATTATGTTATAAATTTACAAGACAATTCAGACAATCTTACCAATAGGGACTAAAAACAACTTGCTAAAATCAATACCTGTTTCTTATTAAAAATCATAAGCAAAAGAAGGATACCATTTCTATTTCTTCAATACAAAAATTATATTATGCTTAAAAATAACTATGTTAATGATCTTTAATGTATAAATTGTGGTATAGATCTCATAGCTTATGGCTTTATTGTGAGCTATAAAAATGTTCTATTAAAATCAGGAACTGGAAAAGCAAAGACACTCGCCACCACCTGTGTTATTTAATGTTGTCACAGAAATGTCAAAGAAGAAGGAAATTAAATGTGTGTGCACTGAGGAAAAATGGAAAATATATAAATGTCTGTCAAGGATATTATTGTGCGCCTAGAAATACCACATTATTAACTGAAAACCCAACAGAAGCAGCAAGAAAATTTGGTAAATTAAGTTGCCAAATAATCTAAATAAGTGGCATGATGATGTAGAAGTCTCCTTCTTGTCAACAATAACCACATAGGGAAATGAAGGAGAAAATGCCCTCAATAAACATTTTTTCAAGGAAAAAGTTTTCAATGTACAATATTCATATGTATAAAGTACAGGCTATTAAGAAGAAGAAAAGAAAAATGGAAAGAAAATAGAGAGATCTTAAATTAGGAAGATGTTGATTCCACTAAATCACATCTAAATATTCAGTGCAATACCTCTCAAAATCCCACTCAGATGTCTGTGACTCTATGAAATGTTTCTAAAGTTTATCTGGAAGGGCAAACATCAGGAAATTTTGAAGTAAAGCCATAACACCATGCTTAGTAATAAACAGTATGGTGTTGGCCCAGAATGCGCAAATCAGTACGAAGGATCTGATGTAAGAGATCAAACCGGGTCTGTACACGTATGGGTATATTTTGTCATAAGGAGTGTGATAAAAATAGCACTTCAAATTAGAGGCACACAGATTGTTCAGTCAATAGCATTGCAATAACTAGCTAGCTTGGCAGGAGAGAGTGAAATGGGCGTCCAGAAAGCCCATTGGTTTGGCTTCCAGCCCTTCAGCTTCTCATCCTCACTGCCCATATCTGGGGAAGCCATCTTTCCTGGACTAGGAGAACTGTCTTCTAACTACTCTGCCTACTCCTAGTTTTTTAATTAACTTATATTTAAATAAACATCAGAATTAACTATCCATGGTTTAAAAGACTGGAAAATCAGTGTAAGAAATTTATATTAGTGAGAATTTTCAGAAATGTATTCTGTGATGTATTACTCATTCCTTAATTTTGTTTATGGACAAAAGGATGATATTTTAAAAGTAGCTCACCAGTGACATGATTTTGGACCTACAATGGCCTTTTGGAATGTACTATACAGGGCTCCTATGTTCAAATACAATCATCCCTTGATTATTCTCTGATTTCGCAAGCAGAAATAAATTTTGATGCAAATATTATAGTATACAACCATAGATGATGCAGAAGCATTTTTCTTGGTTTGGAATAAATGGAGTAAATATTTATTTTTGGAAGTAGGTGCTTCTTTGTAATAATCATATCTTATATAGGTTGACATTGGGTGAGGGACCAGACCTTGGTACTTGTAAAGTATGGTCCTCCGACCAGCTGCATCTCCCTTTCCTGGGGACTTGGCTGGAATGAAGAATCCTAAGAAATATCCAAAACCTTCTGGATCAGAATTTGAATTTTCTTTTCTTTTTTTTTTTTTTTTTTTT
>NW_003852405.1:10526360-10549382 GCF_000181295.1 Otolemur garnettii
CTGGAGTTAGATGATATCTCAGAGTAGTTTTGATTTGCATTTCTCTGATGATTAAGGATGGTGAGCATTTTTTCATATATCTGTAGGCTGTACGCCGTTCCAGAATTTGAATTTTCACAAAATCCCCATGTGACTCTTAAGAATGCTAATATTTAAGAATCGCTGAACTATGGCATATTCTAAGATAACCCCAGCTTAATTTGAAATTTTTTGTCCATAGCACAAAAAATCACAGAAGATAATCAGCTCGGTCTGTCTTTCTGTCTCTCTCTCTCTCTTTTCTTCCTAACTCCTCACCAAATATAGATATTAATATATATCACAGGAAGTGAGGATTGACATGGAAGTTCTGCCCTGTTTGATTATGTTATTAAATTTTATCAAGCCATCAGCTATAATCACCCACAATGTAAATGTTAATATCGCATAGAGTACAATATCTTCCTTCATTCTATAACAAGCTGTATTTTGCATTTAATCATTGTTAATATTTCATTGCTAATGCTGGCCTATTTTATTCTATTGACCATAGAACTTTTTAAAACATTTATAATTCAGAGCATCGAAATAATACGTTTCAGTCAATATATGAATGCCTTAGTCCTCTCTCTGACATCTATAATCTCTTTTGGCAAAAGCAGTTTTGGAACTTTTTCTGGAATGACCATTAGAGCTGTTGTCATACGAGGTCTGACAGTTAAGTTCATGAACTCATCCTAGAGAAAGTGCTTTGAAGGGTAGGCTAGGTGCTGGCTTTGGTGCACAGCTTCCCAAGAGGAGTACGTCAAAGGTGACTGTAGTGATATTCAGCAATATTGTATGTAGAACTTTTTCTAGGATCAGTTTTCTAATTTAATTGTGGGACCCCATATATATCCCAAATTCCAAAACTCTGACTCTCAAATTGTCTATTATGTGTATATAAATCTCCCCACCCTGGGGAGACAGATTTTTATTCCCCTCTCATTTTTTCAATCAAGTTAGCTTGAACAGTAATTATGGATGTGCTTTTGAGGGATAAACATTTTCTAATCCTTCTCTTTGTCACAGCAGGAAATTACTTATTGGTGTCGTGTATTTCATTTAAAAGCAGAAGATCTAGGCAGGAAGATCAATCTTGGCCATATGGTGGCAGCCTGAAAAAAAAAAAAAGAGTCAGAAACAGAAAACATGTTGAGAAAATAAGGTACTGACAAAATTGTCCAAGTATTTTAATAATTGTAAATGTAAGGTGTCTACGTGCCATTCTCCTGGATCTCAAAGTATAAAATGATTTCTACTTTTTACAGCAATGACACAACTCTCACTTTCAACCACGGGAGAGTTTTCTCAATGTGTTTTCTTGAGCTGTGAAACAGGGAAGAACCTCTTTTTGTTTCAGAGGAAAGTTCAGAGTAATTCCTGTCGAGGAGACATAGGCACTTTATGGAAGGAGAAGGAAGCTAGGGTTGAAGGTCTCTGAGCTCCCGGGCGGTAGTGTGGGGTGGGTCTGGTGGAGGAGGTGGCATCCTATGCAAGGCAGCCAAAGCACTCTAGAACACGTGTACACAGGGACACCCGCATACCTGTGGCTATCGTGATGGCATTTATTCATTCATTCTTTCAGCAGCTATGGCACTGCATCTGCACTGTTCCAGGCATTGTTCTAGGCACAGGAGACACAGCAATCAACAAGATGGACAGAATTGCCTTCCAGCCGCTGACTTTCCAGTGAAAGAAGGCAAACAAAAATAACTGACAAAAAATGTGGAGTATTAGATAATAAGTGTCATGAGAAAACATAAAGCAGGAAAGGGGCACCCACGACATGAGGTGGGGTCTCTTTAAATGAGGGTGGTGATCTGCACTTCAAGAGCCACGATTTAGTGTGACACGATTTAGTTTCATGGTTCCTCTCTGAGGTATTAAGTAGGTGCAGGATAAAAAGATCCTCCCCGTCCACATCTTAGCAGCCATCATCATGAGAGCCCATGCTTCGGGGCCAATGTCTCTTTCATTCATTTATGCATTCATCTTTTTGAAAAAGAATATATACTTGATCAGTTAATGCCTCTCCTCCCAGCCCTCTTAGGGTTTATTGGCCCTCTCTGGGGAAAATGTCAAATTCTTACCATGGCTCCTTATGTGATCTGGTCTGCTTCTGCCTGACTGACTTCATCCTCTATATTTCCCCTCCTTGCTCACTCAACTCCAGCCACCATGGCCTCCTTCCACCTCAGATACACCAACTCTTCCTGCATCGTCTTAACACAGCTGCTCCCTTTGCTTTGAAGAGTCCTCCAGAAATCCATGACTTGCTCTTTGGTCTTTCATCAGCATGCCGTTTTCAGAGAAGCCTTCCTTGAGCCCCCTAACTAAAGCAGTACCCTTCCTCTGCTGCCATCACTTTTTATTCTTTCTGGACCTCACCTCTATCCATAAATAGAAGAAACTGGGTACACACAGCCTTAAATTGGATAGTCTACGAAGGGACTCTCCATGTGGGTGACACTTCTATCTGTTAGGTAGGGGCTTACTGAGCTCCTTACCCCTCTTGCACTCCCCTTTCTTGAATTTAATTGTGTTTTTCCTCTCCTGTGGGCCTATAGTTGTTCATGTATGCGTTTTAAATTAGTATTGAGTACATCGGATGCTTGTTTTTCCATTCTTGAGATGCTTTTCTAAGTAGAATGTTCTTCACCTCCCTGCAGGTGAATTCAAAAGATGTAAGGTCTTAATCTTTCTTTATGGATGAGTAGTATTCCGTGGTAAATGTACACCATAGTTTATGAAGCAGGGATTATTTTTAAAGGCTCACTTTAGTTTTTTGCAGTGCCACTTACAGAGATGAGAAAGATTATAGAGGACAAGCTTCTTTTTTTTACAGTTTTTGGCCAGGGCCGGGTTTGAACCCACCACCTCAGTATATACAGGGCTGGTGCCCTACTCCTTGAGCCACAGACACTGCCCAGGACAAACTTCTTTAGGGGAACAAATCAAGAATTTTGCTTTGATGTTCCCTCATTTTATATAATAAAACATGTATATATAAACATTGAGTGGTCCTAGAGTTCTGGGGAAATACCATAGTTACAATGACAGATATCAACTAGGCAAGTAGAATTTACTCCTTACCTTCTTTGAGGTGTTCATTATATAAGGTTCCAGAGGAGTGAAGATTATATATTAGAAATACCTTTCCTAAGGAACTTGCCAGCTAACAAAGAGTATCATTGAAGTTGTTAATTATAATACATTCAAGTGATAAACTTGATGATCTAACCAATAAGAATTGGGAGAAGATGGTAAGACTGGATGTTATTTGTCAAATAACTTGTGATAGTTTGCTAGATTCTTTTTCCAATTGGTAACTGTCAACTGTAAACTCATCTATTCTTTATAACTAAAACATAGTAGTGAATAAAATAGACATGGCCCCATGCCTTATAGAGCTTACAGACTAGTAAAAGATAAAATTACAACATTTACACAAAATCTGTCACTCAAAATAGTGATGAGTGTTATAAATACTCAAGAGTGTTACAAAAACATTTGAGAGTCCTGATCTAATCTGTTAACAGGGAAAACTTTTGTGCTTAACTGTCATGCGAATTGAATTTGAATAAAGAGTAGGAAGAGAAGAGAGGGGATGAGATGAAGGGGAAGGTATTGGCTGCAAAGAAACCTGTGTGCCTCCCATGACTGTTAGAGGCATGGTTCCCTAGAGGAGTGGACAGAATGTGATTGTGTCTGGAGGGCCCAGACACCTGGCTAGAGAAGAAGAGTCAGGCAGAGGGCAGGTGAATTGGCCCTTATGGCCATACAGAGAGCAATGGAAAAATCAAGACTCTAAGTAGGGGATGCCATCATTAGCTTTTCGTGCTTTAAATATCTTCTAGCACCTATGGATACAATAGGTTCAGGAAAGAGTAGGTCTGGCTGGGTGAGTGTAAGAGGGTCTTACAGTGTGAGGACTATGGTACATGAGTGGAGTGCTGGAGGGAGGCTATTGTGAAGTAGATAAACTTGATATTATAGTATTACGCAGATGGAGAGATAGGGTAGTGTCAACCATACCTAGCAGTGGATTACATGAGGGCTTGATGGAAGATGGAGGTGTCCAAAACGATTAGTAGGACCCTGATCTGTGTACTCAGGGGATGGTGGTGGCCTTCACTAAGGTAGGGCATTTAACATGTGACATTGTTTTCTAGAACAGTGGTCACCGCACAGTGACCTTGTAAAGTCCCATGAAGGTTTAAAGATTACGCTATATTACAGGTACCACTTTATTTTTGAGGACTTTATTTTTAGATATAGTATTTTGCATTTAAGCTAGATACATTTTCTATAAACAGAAACTTTTTAATATATCTGGTTGGCTTTACGTATTTATATAAGTTTATCAAGATAATCTTGTTAATTTTCCCCACAAAGTTGTATTTATCAATATATTCTGATCATGGAGATCTTCTTAGTTGATAATTATGATTTATAAAGACTAATTCTGTTTGCCTCGAATCTCATCTGCTGTTTTCTCTCTTTGTACACCATCTTTATCCTTTGGAGAGCAAAGGGAGGAATTTTATTCAAGGAGTGGCACATATTTGCAGCTTTCTTATGCTAATCTCCAGATAATGGAAACCTAAGAAGGCTGACATTCTTTACGTCCATCTGACTTGTTCATGTTATTTTCTGTAATATGTCTTTTTTTAAAAAATGAGATTCACGGCTCGGCGCCTATAGCTCAACCGGCTAAGGCGCCAGCCACATACACCTAAGGTGGCGGGTTCGAATCCCCAGCCCGGACCCGCCAAAAACAACAATGACGGCTGCAACCAAAAAATAGCCGGGCGTTGTGGTGGGCGCCTGTGGTCCCAGCTACTTGGGAGGCAGAGGCAGGAGACTCGCTTGAGCTCAGGAGTTGGAGGTTACTGTGAGCTGTAATGCCATGGCACTCTACCCAGGGGGACAGCTTGAGGCTCTGTCTCAAAAAAAAAAAAAAAAAAAATGAGATTCACATAACACAGTATTAATCATTTTCAAGGGTATAATCAAACAGTATTTAGTATATTCACAATGTTGTGTAACTACTACCTCTATCAATTTCCAAACATTTTCGTCACTCTAGAAGAAACTCCATTTAACAGATATTATTGCTCCTCCTTCTCCCAGCCCCTGGCACCCACCAATCTGCTTTCTGTAGGTAGCATGTCTTCTATTATATTAGTTCATAAAATTAACACTTACATTTATTAAAATTATTACTGTTAATTTTTTTTTTTCAGACATAGTCTCACTGAGCAACCTGGGTAGAGTGCTGGAGAGAAATCACTCATAGCAACTTCAGTCTCTTGAGCTCAAGAGATCCTCTTGCCTCCGCAGGAATACCTGGGTCTATAGCCACCTGCCATAATACCTGGCTAGTTTTTTTATTTTTCATAGAGACAGGGTCTCACTCTTGCTCAGGCTGGTCTCGAACTCCTGAGGTCAAACAATCCTCCTGTCTTGGCCTCCCAGATTGCTAGGATTATAGGCATGAACACTGTGCCCATCCAGCACTTACTTTTAAGTATAAAAATATTTCTTCAGAATATGCTAAACATTTAATAATATGAACAGAAAATAATTTCACTGTATAAAATTTGAAAGCTTTACCAACATAAAATTAGCATTCATATCTAATCTGTAAATTGTAATTTAATACACACATTTAAGCCTTCAAATTATTTTAAATATTTAAATTCATTCAACAGCTATTAACTGAATACTTCTTAGTAGGGATTATAAAAATTAAAAAGAAGTAAAATGCATGCCCTTTATGTTCAAAAATTAAATTGTGTTGCATTTATTTTTAGTAGTCAGTTGAAATTCAGTCATAGTAAGTTGACATTCAGAACCCATCTCATTTCACAGGGGGAAGAAACTGATGCTCCTTAAGTTAGAAAATGTTTCCACACTGTGCTGTGTCCCAATAAGAAGCTATTGTCTAATAGGAGCGTTGGTGTTTTCTTGCCTGAGTCTATGCAATGGAAAAAGTCCAATGATTGGCAGCCTATTGTGAGCATGATTTGTTTGGTTTAGTATATAGAGAAAAAAAGAATCTGATTGTCTAGTGGGAGTTACCGTTTGAATGGGATAATATACATTCTAAATAAAACTTAAATGCCGCTGTCAAAAAGAAAAGAGAGAGCATTTCACAATACGAGGACTGGAATATATCTGTATCAGATTCACAGATAGATGAAATTTCTTTTACTTGCAAACAACTACCCCATCACTTTTGCAAAAAAGGAAAGGATGGGGGTTGGAAGAGGAGATAGGGGAAATTTATTGACAAGAAACTGAAGCATCTTTAGTAATTTAAGAAAAAGTTGGGCAATCATATCTCTTAAATCCAAGGACTCTTAGGTTCTACGTTCCTCTTTTTTAAAATTTTAAAATGCAGGAGAAATTTTTGGTTGCTTGGCTTGGATTAGGTCTTTACCAAAGGACTGATGATTTGTGGTGAGGGTTAGCTGGACAAGGAAAACACTTGTACATGGCTTCTGGGGATATTCCAGTCAGTTCAGGATTTTTCCAGTAAAGGAGAAATAAGGTCAGTAGGGTAAACAGAGGTTACCTATTATGAAGATATTAGTGTTTGTTTCACATGCAGTTGGAAAATATATTGTTTTAAAGGTTGTGACATTAGAAAGGTCAAACAAATCATATTTCACAATAAGTAGCTTGAAGGGTCAGATAAGGGAAAAGCTACCAATTTTGATCAGCGACACAGAATTGCAATGAAATTCCCCATTACATTTTGGCTGTGCAGTTTCTGTAATTATAGTTGTATATTTTAGAAATTGGAAAACAATAAAGGAATACTACTATAAAGTTGCAGATATTACACTTCTGGGCTGAAAAGCATGATTCCTAAAAGAAATACTGATCATATTCTTTTCTCTCTGATCTCTCGGGAAAAGTGTTCATTTCTTCTGCATGGCCACTCCTACCCAGATAAGCCAGGCTGGGCAACCTGCAAGCTTAGAGTACTCACTGATTCCTTTAACTCAAGAGAAAGACCTGAATAATTTCCTCTTTCCATCCTCTGAGCCTGGCTGGGACCTAAGACATGATAAGAATCACATGATGAGACAAAGGCCAACAGGCTTCAGCAGAGCCGTTCCATTTGTGTTTGTTTTGCTTCTTGTTTTTTGCGTCAGGCTTAGCTTGAAGAAGGGACTTTGTTACTAAAAATAATAGTCAATGGAGTATAGGAGGAAGGTTGCAGAAGTTTTCACTACAGAGGACAAAACTGAGATTTAAATAGATGATAAGAGGAATAAAAATATGAATTTTTATATGAATAAAAACCAATCAGGCAGATGATGTGGAAATGCAAAGAATTTCCCTACAGCTTCACGGCATCCCCAAGCCACATTTTCTCTTTCCCAGCATTTGATTAATGTTTTGCCTTTCCCAGATAAATTCCTGGAGCTTAAAGGGAAAAGTAAATAGGGCCTGGCGTCAGAAATCCAGGGTTCAATTATGATGAGGCTATGCAATTGTTGGGATATTCGGCCAGTTATTTATTTCAATAAATCCCCACTGTTCTTATCTATGAAAGCAACCATGTGATAACTATTGAATTTATTAACTCAGCTGCCCTTATAGGGCATATACTCAGTAGAGAAGTAGGGACAATTACAAAAAAAGAAATGAATCCAAACCATGTTAATTGGTGATAAGGTTTATAAAATAAAAGAAGGTGATGGTGGTTTGGTTGGGCAGGCAGTGGAGGGGCGTATGCCGTTTACAGATTGTAGCGGAGAGGGCCCTTGAAAGGATGGCATTCGAGAAGAGGCTATGGAGTGGGATGGTGCTCCATAGGGAAGAATGTTTCAAGCAAAGGGAGTCACAACTACAAGGAGGGACAGCCAGAGTGGCTGAAGCAGAATGACCAAAAGTCAAAAATGGCATTCAAGGGGAAACTGAGCTAGGGATCGGGGACAATAGGGTTTATAGATTGTGGTGGGAGAGATTCTCATGAGAGATATAGGAAACCATTTGGAGGGTTTTGAGTGGAGAAGTGACATGAAATGATATATTTTAAAGAAACGACTGGGGCTGTGCTGTGGAGAACAGACAGCATGGAATCCTGAGTAGAAGGAGGCGCCATGTGGGAGATTATAGCAACTCCCTGGCTGAAACGCACGCTGTTCTGCAGATTGTGTCTGTAAGGCACAGCACAAATATTTATCATTTTACTTTCCTTTCCTTCCATTCAATTTCAGAAAATCCAGTTTATCTTTAAATATTTCCCCCTCTTGCTGCTAGATCCAGGAAGAGAGGATTGGCCCACAGAGTGCAACCGCCTTTAAAACCGACCCCTATGATCTAGTTCTCATTATGGTCTAGGCTCTATTCTGTCCTGCTAGAAAAATGAGGCACAGTTGTTACTGTGTGGAAATGGCTGAGGTATCAGAAATCACAAAGAAGTGTTTTGAAATTTACTTTTTCAATTCATAAGGACAGAATTTCTGTATTGGATAGAGCAGTGGTTCTCAACCTGTAGGTTGAGACCCACAGGAAATGTATTAAAGGGTTGTGGTATTAGGAAGGTTGAGAGCCACTGGGGTAGAGGCATGGAAGAGCCATAATTTCTTCTGGGTCAGGGTCTGTTTAGGCTTAGGTTCTGTCTAAGGGCCAGGAAGGGCTGTTACTTTAGAAAACTCAGTTAAGGAATATTTTATTATAAATTTTATAAAAACACAATAATTTTAAGAAAAATGTAATATAACCCAATAAATTTTAAAGACAGTGCATTAGTACTTGCACTACTTGGTTTTAATAGGTTATGCTGGTGATAGAGACTATTATGCTGAGACTGATTAATGTGCTCATTCAAATTTTAAAATATGACTACTTTTATAAAAAATGACTCAGTTTTTGTATTAAATACTCTTGTTGAGAAAGCAAAAAATGAAAGCATTCTTTGCTTTTTTGTGTTGATATTCTTTTTTCTTTCTTTTTCTTTTTTTTTTTTTTAACTATCTTCAACATTGCAGTGATTTTGCACTGAAGCTTTGATCCAGAAGTGGTTTAATGCACACATCCCCAAACTCATGATCTTTGGACATCCTAGGTTTAGGGGACACAATAGTGAGGACTATTATTTTGGACACATTTTAAAACACTGAATATAATTCTTGTTTTCAAAACAAAGAGTCACCTTGTTTGTCCTTCATTTTCAAAGCAGCTGGTCCTGATTTCAGAAGTGTTATTTTCCACAGCCTCTCACCACTCATTTGCATTCATCCTGCCACCTCATATTACAATATTTACCACCAAGACTTCCATGCTACAGGAAACTATCCTTCTAAAAAATCGACATTTAGTAAATTTTACTCCAATGATTCAGTTACCACCTGGGTTTTCTGACTTTGTTGCCAAACTGCTCTCATTACTTTATGGTCTCCCTTTCAAAGATATTTGGAATTGAAAAATTTCCCTTTCTAACACATTAATATTTTATTTTTTAAACTGTTCCTTCTTTTTATTTTTTTCCTTTATTAGATCGTAACTGTGTTAATGCATTTATGGGGTACCATATGCTAATTTGATATACAATATGGAATGCTTACATATACCTGATTAACATAACCATCTCCTCGCTTACTTATTTGTTCTGGCAACACATAAAACATTAATATTTTAAAGAGACAGTTACCACTACAGGTACTCCACAATATTTTTTAGTAAATAAAATCACAGACTGTACAGTTAAACATATGGGTATGGAGAGGAGTAGAGATACAGAAATAGGAACCAAAGTAAAGTTAGTGGACAGTAAAGGATTCAGTATAGGTTTGCAAACTTCTATTCCCATGTATCTTATACAAAATAAACCATGTAAGTCTAATCAATTTTCCAATAAATGAAGTATGAAAAACTCAAGGAAAAACATAATTGGAAATGAAGAATACGTTTTCAATTATTTGAAGGTCATTAACAAAGGTCAATATTACACTAATAATATTCATGTATAAATAGCCTGTGTCTATTACTGGATCTATTAACTTGACTTAAAGAAAGATTTCTGAGTAGAAAAAGGGATAGGATTAGAACCAATAGCTATGAGTTTAAGCTTAGTGGTACAATATTCATCATTTAACTTTTCAGGTCTTATTGGATTTCCTTTATTTATAAACATTTATAAATTTATATTATCTAGCTATCTTTATTTATAACTGTATATATATCTACCTCATGAAGTTGGCATAATCAAATGGTTTACAAAATATAATAGGCTTTTGAAATGATAAAATATTTCATATATACCCTTTATTTATTTATTTTATGATTATCTTTTCTTTTTTATAAATTAATAAGTGACTTCATGAAAGAGAGGGAAGGATTGTGAGAATTTGGGATGATAAAAATGTTATACCACTGCCCCTGAGCCTGCAGCTTCATCACTAAGGCTCCAGTGCTTGCAGTGGGTCCCTAGTCTCTCTTCCCACGGCTCCAGCACTTCTACCAGGCCTCTGGACTTGGTTTCAGGACTCCCCACTGCCATGAAACCTAGTAGCCCAACCCCCTACTGGCCACCTGGTAAGAACTACCCCTGCAATCCAATGCTCTGCCAGGGATCTTCCAGCTTCAAGCAGCATTATACCTGGACCTGGCTGGAGTAAATACCCACAGCCTGGATGCCCATGACTAGCCTCACCCAGATGCCAATGTCACTTCCTTGGGGATAACTGGGCAGAGCAATCCCCTGCAATGCCAGACTCCATAGAGAGGGTCTTGCTCATCCCCCAACCTGAGCCTCCAGCAGGTGACTGGGGGCAGCACATTATTTCAAATTAAGATCTTCTAGCACTGGTTTGAACTGTGACAATAACAGTGTGAGAAAAAAGAACAGCTGCACTGTAGGCTCTCAGTGTGCCCACCCTACCCCTGGCTGGGTCAGACTTCCACAGTAGGACACAGAATCTCCATCTAGGGACCTCTTCTTCTTCTCACTAAATAGGAGAGTTCCCAGCAAAGGAGAACAGGTGCACTACAAACCTATCAGCCCTGAGCTGAGAGAAGAAACTTTAAATGAGAAGAAACTAGCAAAAGAACTTTGGTAACATGAAAAAAACAAAATAGTGGAAAACCTCTAAGGGATCACACTAGGTCTATAGCAATGGTTCCCAACCAGAAGAAAACTGTAGAAAAAAAAAATCTTTTTCTGTTGTTATGGACAGAATCACAAAAGGTAATACAAAAGGCAAGCTTCTTGATAAATTGTTTTTCATATTAATTACATCAGCAGCAATGACTTCCATCTTAATATTTCTGAGTGGTGTATGCTATAGTTCAACAGATGCTCACTACCTTCCTTCACCTAAGACCTTTTTGAGAATGGGCACTTCTTTACCTCCAGATGTTACCCTGGTCATGGATTATAGGGTAATGTCTGGAGATAAAGATGGGACTGAGTGGGACTGAGTGTGTGCCAGCTCCAAATATAGTCCTTAAGAGATGGCAGTTCTCCCCACTGACCTCTCTGGGAGCTTTCTGGCCTCTGTTATGAGAATATTCCCCAGGTTTTTGCTGCACCTCCTATCTGGACCCAGGATAAGATGCGTGGAGTGTAGGATCTTCTCTAGTTTATCTGTAGACCTATGAGCAAATGAGTAACTGGCTACTGCAGCATACTACTGATTTGGGGGCGTTTGGTGGCATTATTACGGAAAAGTTACTTACTGTTGTCAGTTACTACTAAACCCTACATGAGCTGGCTGATTCATTTTCAGCCTAGTCTTTATGGTAATAACCCAGAAGTTTGGGGCCATCAGAGAAGATACTAGTACCTAAATCACTTATCTTAGTTGGGGAAGAGGTAGAAGGAAGAGTCCAGATGCCCTTGGTTTGGGGTTTGAGACAATTAAAATTCATCTAATTGAGGAAAAAAACCCACAAGATAAATCATTCTACCTTTGTGGGGAGAAATCAAGGTATTAAGAGGTTATTAAGTGTTTAGGGACGATCTTCCTGCTGTAAACCAGGACAGTAGAGATGAAATGTACCCTGTGCACATTCTCTCTCTCACACACACAATTTATGCTCCTAATACATTGCAGGTAACTCTTAATTTATAATCAAACAGGGTTGTGGCCATGCCTATCACACAGTTCTGCTTCTGCCTTCATAAAGCTACTCTCCCAATTCTAACTGCTACCCCCTATAGATACTCCTGGTGGACAGACTCATTTTACCCAGGAAAACACTGAGATGGACGGGCCACCACTGTTCACCAATTAAATTGAATGCTCAATAGTCAAAGCCAAACATTTAGCCTTTATTTACATCCTATTCCAAACTATAACTGGTCTGCTCTGGTACATAGTATAACAGTGAAATTAAGACATTCTAATAGGCCATGAAAACATTCTAGACACACTGAAAATTCTTACTATAAACTTTGTCATATTACCAAATTTTCTGGGAGAAATTTACTTCTGAAGATTAATTCTCTTTTAAGAAACCAAAGTTAAAGTTTAAAATGAATTCAAATCTGATGTCAACTTATCTTGTCCTATGAATGAAATGTTCCAAGAAATAAAAGTCTCAAATCCATCCCTTCAAATGTTTTATTTTGCTTGGTCTGAGCTAGAAAATGTCTTCACATTGGGGTCCTTTGGCAGCTGCATTCTGTCTTACACTGCTGTTACATTCTGTTAACACTGCTGTTCCCAACCCCTGGGCCCTGGCCTGGGATCAGTCTATGGCATGTTAGGAACCTCCAAGGCCTCTTAGGAACTGGACCACACAGCAGGAGGTGAGGTGTGGTTGAGCAAGTGCAGCTTTATCTGAATTTACAGCCACTCCCCTTCTCTTCCATCACTGTCTAAGCTCCTCCCCCGGTCACATCAATGGTAGCATTAGATTCTCATAGGAGCAAGAACCCTGCTGTAAATTGTGCATGTGAAGGATATAGGTTGTATGCTTCTCATGAGAATCTAATGCCCTGCACCCTCTGATCCATGGAAAGATTGTCTTCCATAAAACGGTTCCTGGTGCCAAATAGAATGCAGACCACTGCTTGAACAGAATGAAGGATTATTTTAAAATAATATCCATGTTTTCTTCACTCTGTACATTTCCTGACATATTTCATGGTTTTCAATATTCATTTTATAAATGAATAAATCCAATAAGAATTTGCATCCTTATTACTAAAGAATAAGAATGTAAAGAAACATTTTTGTGTAGCTGTACAATGAGTGTTTTAACCTAAAAGTCAGAAAATGAAAATTTAAAATATAAAAATAGTTATAGTAACTTTTGCTTGGCAATCTTTGTGACAAAGAACAGTAAATCTGTTTGAGTAATTAGTCTATTTTTAAAATGAACCTTGTTAAAATAATTTTGATTGAGAGGCATTATACTGAGGTGGCTCTAGCACTTTAAATTGTGAAATAAGCAAACTGAACCCCAAATGCAAAACAATAAAACAAAACTCTTAGCAATCAGAAACCACCAACTAACCTCTAACTGGGGCATGCTGCTCTAACCATTCTGATATGCCTTTTTTGTTTTGTTTCCATCAACACTTTATCAAAGTTTCCTTTTTCACTCTTCCAGCAGAGTGTGGGGCTCACAGTCTGGCCCTGCCTGATTCATGAATCAAATAAACGTGTCAAAATTTTAATGTGACTAAGTTTATCTCTCTCATTTGATAATAAGCTCCACTAGACATCAGGGACCATGTCAATCTTGTTCACTAGTGTATTTTCAGAGTCTGGCTTGGAGTAGCTCATCAAAAAATATTTATTACATGAATCAGAATTATTCCTTAATGATATTGTGAGACTTTAGCAAATGTTCATATTAATGGTATACTTTGAAAATTGTTATAAAATGATCAACGTACATTTCAATACAAGAAATATACTGTTTTATGATGTTTTGAGGATTTAAATTCAGTCTTCAAGAGACTGATCACAGAAGGAAATGTCCTTTTGCAAAGTAATATCTTTATTTTGCTGTAAGTCAAATTATGATGGGAAAATATTCCATAAAACATTGATACGGTGCATATAAATAGGCTTTTAGCAGCAGAAACAGGAGCCAACAGGTTTACCTTGTCAACATCAATTTAATAACATGACAAATACGTAAAATAACATATAAAAATGAACCTTAATCATGCCTCATTTTCTTGTCAATGATCACTTCCAGAAGAAATTTTGTCATCATTGTATATAAATGTTTTCTTATCGAATATTTATACTGGTTTTAGTGAAGAAGGACTGGCAAAATAATGAATAATTTTTTTTTCTGCAGTTTTTTGGCCAGGCCAAAAAACTGAACCCGCCAGCTTCAGTATATAGGGCTCCCGCCCTACTCCTTTGAGCCACAGGCACCGCCCAATAATCAAGAATTTTTTAAATGATCCAGTGATGAGTGAATGTGAAAACGACATTACTGTATACTACTGTAGGCTTTGTTAAACACCGTACCTTTAGACTACACTAGAATTATTGTTTCTTTTTTTAATATCAAATTAACCCCACCTTACCACATAGTCTTTTTTATTTTATAAAATTTTAATTTTCTGACTTTTAGATTAAAACATACATTGTACAGCCATACAGAAATATTTTCTTTATATTCTTATTCTTTAACCTTTTATCAATTTATAAAAGTTTTTATTTTTTACTTTCAAACTTTCTGGTTGAAATCTAAGACACAAACACTCACCTCTATTTACCTAGCCCTACAGAGGGTCAGGATCCTAAATATCACTGTCTTTCACCTGTACCTCTAGTTACCAGATCAAAGTGGGGGCCCTGCTCCCCAGTGCCGGAAAGCTTCTAAGGCTCTAAATAACGTCTGCATCTGTGACTGTCTTTATATCTATCAACATCTCCTAAAATCGACTTTTAGTGTAGACCTCATTTAATGTTAACATTATATAGGGATGTAATGATTTTTCTTTGCAGATCTCAAGTTTGAATTATAAAAAAAATGGAACTGATTTCGAGGACATGGACCTTGTCCACAGGCATTTTATGATCTGGATTACGGACTTTGGGTAGAAAGCAACTAAAAAAACACTGTAAGAAAAAATCTGAGTATAATTTCAAATGCACAGGCTTTTTTGTCAGGAGGAGCTGAACGTAAATCTCAGAATTTCTGTTTAGTAACTTTCCCTTTGGAGATAGACCTTAACCATCCTGTTTTAATTCTGGCCTATCCAGAGACAAAAGTAGCAAAAGGATTCCTTCTCTTCTAGGAAGAGTTTATGGAGCACTGAAATTTAGTTCATTTAACTTTTTCACATCTTAACATGGGGATGGGTATAAAAAACTAGCCTTTGTAATTCACTGATCATTTTTGTTAGCTGTCCTTTCTGCTATGAGGCACATGAAGTAAAGTCCCCTTTTTGGTATGACATGTTTCAGTTCTAGAATTTTCATGTAATTACTTTTTGTAGTTTGGGGGGTGAAATGCTGTATCTGTTCATGCTTATTGTCTACCTTTTCTACTAGAGATTTTAACATGTTCATAATAGTTATTTTAAGTTATTTTAATGTTCTTGTCTGTGAATTCCAACCTCTGGGATATCTTTGGGTGTGAGTCTTTTGACCATTCCTTCTTTTCAAAATAGCTCACATTTTTGTTCTTGTTGTATGTCCTGTAATATGTGTTCTAGACATCAGTATAAAAGAATAGTAAACATTGAAGTTAATATATATACCTCCACGAAATACCAAGTTTATTTCTATGGTCTATAATTTCACTGGGTCTGGGAGGGGTTACAGTTTGAGCAAATTTCGTGACTTCACTGGTTCCAAATAATTTGAGGGCCTTCAAAGACTTGATTGAGTTAAGCACCCCTACAAATCTTATGTTTCATGTTTTTGTACATTCTGCTTTCACATTACCAGAAAGCTTTCTCTACTCTCTTCTCCTCTTCTAAGCTGTCATCATTCCATAGATCTTTCTCTGACCTTCCTTGGAAAATAATTGGCAAGTAGGTTCATATGTCTTCTGCATCTGGAGCTCCTTAAGACTCTAATCTGTCATGTCAGCCTGTGTGTGCCATTTAAAAGTTCGTTTGGCTTCTTCTGACCCTGTGCATTTCGTCACCTATGTAGGGCTCACATCTTTTTCCACGGGGCTTCCATGAATGAATTTGGTAGCATAGTCCTTTTCTCCTGGGAGGATCTTACAGAGTTCTGAAATTTAGTTCCTTTAACCCTTTTGTGCACCTCACCTCTCTAGAATTTTCTAGAAAAACCCTATAACTTTATATAGTCTGTTCTTTTCTTTAGTTGTACTGTTGGAAGCAATAATCTCTTGAGATTTTTTTATATTCTTAGTAGAAAATCTTAACCATTTTGAGTCACTATGTTTGCCATCTCTCAAGGAGAAAATGTGAGGATTTAAGTACAGCATGGGAATTTGTAGTATTACTTAATTTGCTACCTGACCTTGGTAGGTGCCTGATAAATATTAATGTCCCTCCTCCCTGAAGTTGGATTTCAAGGGATGTCAAATAGACAGTACATAGCTGTGTGGGTTTTGCCTGGATAGCATTTGGAAGGGGTTAAGTTTGGAAGACATAGAACATAGATTGACAAGAAAAAAAAAAAAAAACAACTCCGATTTGCTGTCTGCTTCATTTATTTCTTTCAGCCCATGTTTACAAGGCGCTTATGAACTATGCCTATGACAGGCATCATTCTTAAAAGATGTCTAAAGCAGAGATCTTGTGCTACAGTTCATAGAAGAAAATACAGTTATTTCTACTTCCATGTGTGCTTAAAAGGGAATGGAAGATGAAGTGGAAATCGTGGAGACGTAGTGGAATCTGGTGAAAGAGAGATTAAGCCAGAGAACAAAACAAACACAATAGGTAGCAAATGTAAAGGAGGAAGATCACCTGTCATCAAGGACAGCAGACAATGGCTGGCAGTGTTTATCCTGCAAGGAAGGAAATGAATTTATAAACACCGCGAGACAGACTACAGAGAGGCTACAGAACGGGGTCCCACACCTGGAAGACAGAATTGTTTCACTGAGGGGTGAGAAAAGATCAAAAAGGAGACTGCACGGCTGGCACACTGAAGCTTGCTGGAGTTTTCTCCCTATGGCTTGCATTTACTCAGACCAAAAAGAGTCTTCTTGTGCAAACTGCTTTTTCTCTCACCAGGAGAGCCAGATGGGTGACCCCGATAGGAAGATGAAGTAAGCCTTTGTGTAGGAAGAGACTGTTGTTGAACGGAATAATTACATGCGAGGGCCTGTGGATTTTCCTTGCAGTCAATTTCAGTGTGAATACATGATTCACGGGGACAAAAGCTGGGAAAGAAAACACAAAGGGAGAAAGTAAGAAGAGAGCCTCTTGTCCGTTTTATTTGGGTCAGTAACAAACTCAGATCTCGGTCAAGTGCAGTCCTGTGGGAGTGGGAGCAGAGGTGGGTTTATCGTTTGTGATCTTAACCCATCAGCTCCTACGTGGTTTCCCAGCTGCGGGCAAAATCATTCCCCTCTCCCTGGAGGCAGCAGCTGGGTTCGCATCATCCCCCCTGCACGTTCTTGCTTCACCTGGGAGCCATTGATTTAAAAACAAAAACAGAAACCTCTAGCAAACTTAAAATGTGTATATACAGGCCGGATCCTTCATTAATCCTAAAGATACATTTTGTTCATGAATGAGACTTAGGCTGTGTCATTCTGCGTCGCCGACATTATCCCTTCTGTTCTCATGTCCTGTATCTCCATGGAAGGAAAGATTTCATCAGAAGTCTGTGTCCCTGTGTAGCTCTCTAAAAATGGAAATGAAGATTCTCCTGATTGTATGATTCTATTTGCTGAAATAGCACCATAGTTTTTTTTTTAAGTTACCCTTATTACTCTTTGCTAATCTATTTGTGGCAGTCACTGTTCCAAGAAACACGAATATTTTCTTAGCGTTTGATTTAGAACTTGATGGGTAACTATTGCTATCTTACCCAGTCTACCCGAAACAGTAGTTTCCTAGGCTTACTGCATCCCAGAATCTATCACGTTGCACTTTAATTGTGAAAGTAGAAAGAAGTACCAGCTTGAACTGTGGCCTTGACATTGGGCAAGTTACTGTAAGATTTAGTCCACTCATTTGTAAAATGGGCACAACATAATAACAATTTCCCTTCCACATGTTGGCTTTTAGGGAAACACGGTTAGTGCTAAGCAGAAACAGACAGCAGCAGACTGGGAGCCTTAGAATGTTTCTTCTTTCCTCTATCGACTCCTCAATTTCTAAGCTGTCATTAGGGGCCAATCAGGGCGTCGTAGTTGTATTAGTGGATTCTTGTGGCTGGTCTATGGTCTGTCTGATGCATGCCTTCCTTACATTGTAAAATTGGCTCTGCTTGTATATTTGATAAGACCTGATCTCTGGAAGTCAGTCAGGTAAAATCTCCCATCTTGTGACCTGTGAGGCTTGCCTGAGAAAACATCTGAGGGGATGATCAGCTTTATTTCTCTACTTAAATTCTTTGGTGGATGCTTATTAATCCCTGATGGTGGCTGTGGAAAGTGAGAAACCCAGAGAGAAGGAATGGGAGATTCTATTAATTTTCCAATGAAGAAATAAAGAAGAACACGTATTCTTACTACTGAAGTTGAAGGGAAACCCAAATAAAGCCCTGCACCTATAGAATTTGGTCTACCAATGCAATGAAAAATCTCTGAAAAGTCTGCCCTATTCCCAGAGATCTTGCAGAAGTCTCAGTTTTTCATAAAAATTTTCCAAATATCAAGTGCTATTTATATGTCAATAGGATCTTCTCTTTCCACTCCACATTTAACTAGCACTTAAAAAAGGAAATGTTAGCTATTAAGAAAGTTCTTAAAAAACTCAGGATCCTGAAACCAACACAGTTGGGCTTCAATAGCCTCTTATACTTGTATAAGCTTCACAAAAAATAGAGTATTACCAGGGGACAATATTGGCAAAAAAAAAAAAAAAAAATTAAATACTCGACTATTATCTTAACTTTAGTATCTAGCCCTTATATAACTCTAGTTCTCTGAGGAGTTAAAAACAATGGTGTGGGGAAATCTCACTTACCTATGACAGTGAGTGTAGAACTCTAACCAGTCAATGGCCTGGGGCCTGCTCTGCCCTCCCCACGGTTTCCATCTTACTACTTCAACAGCAAGAAAAGAGGAAGCTGGAACACATATGTCAGAGGGAAAAGAAAACAATCTTGGCCCCGTATCGAGGGCGAGGCCTCCTGGGCTTCCCTTTCCAGGCTTTCCAATGTTGAACAGCTAGGGTGACCCCCAGAGCTCCCCCTCACCTCACCAATCACACATTTGGAAAAACTCTGCAAGTAGACAGTGGAGGGAAGCCAGAAACTCAGAGGAATGGCTGTGATTTCTTCCAAGAAGTGGCAATGCTGGCCTTATTTATATTTCAGCTTCTAGGAAAAGCTACATATAAAAAGAGAGAAGTGGGTCCTGAACTTCAATGCATTTCTTCCACGAAAAAAATCGATAATAGATAGCATAGCTCTCTATTTTCTGTTCACACATCTATTTTATCTCCAACCATTTTATTTCTGTATTCTAGAAAAATGTGTCAATTTTTTTCTCTTAATCGTTGAATTGTCTTTCTATAGCTTCTATTCTACTCTTTATGACCTCAACTGAATTTAAACTGTTCTCATTTCAAGTTTCCCAGCATTTTAAAGTGATGTCAGCCTACTTTTATTCACTTAGCAATCATTCATGAAATTCTAGCTTATTTTACTGCTTTGAAGATTGGCTCTTAGACAATTCTAGCTGTGAGATTATATAGTCGCAGTAGACAATTAAAATGTGGGGATGACTAATGTTACTTGTGAAAATTTCACTCCCTCATCCTTAATGTATAGGTGGATAAGACGGGGTAACATAAGGTATATGCCATTGTCACAAAACGATATTTCCATGGTAAAAAATTACTAAATGGAATAAAAGATTCTAGAATGTTAGAGCATAAATAATATGAAAGAGAGTTATGAGACGTGGAAAATCAAACAAGGAGTCTAAATATGCAGTAAAAAGTGTTTTTAGGTAAAGACCAGAGATTATATAGGAGAGGTGAACAGAGGCATCCAGGGACCCCAGTAAGAAGGGCTGAGAGGAGAATGAGGAAGAAAGAGAGAAAAGGACAGTGGGGGAGGAGACCAGATGGGAGAAGCTCAGGGCTGAATGGAAGGATTGGGAGGACCCAGGGGTCTTGGCCCTCAGTGGGACATAGGTGCTTTTGCCCCCATGGGAGAGCGCCCTGAGGGACCAGAGGCCCAGCTTTCCTGTACCTGCCTCACTGAATCTCCCCCTTGCCTGGCGTAACAGAGAGCAAATTTGGCTGCAGCCAGTTTGTAGCCACAGGTCATCCTCCCCTTATAACAATCAGATAGAGTGCTTCTTTCTGAGGCTCCCTTCCCTCTGTGCTGGCATGTGGTGGGAACACCAGCTGGCTTAGATAGCCAGACTGCACTGATTCCCCCACTGGACACAGGAGTGGTGAAAGAAGATTGAATCCTGTCCCTTCCCCAGAAAAGCACCTGCTACAGAGGCCAGCAGCCTCTCCCACTGGCATCTGGCAGGGACAACTGCCTGTGGAGTGGACAGGGTACAGGAGCGGTGAAGGGACACTGGGCCCTGCCCCTCCACAACTCAGTGGGCCCCACCTTGTAGGGTCCTGAGTGGCAGCTTCCACACACTATGAGCTGGGCTTGACCCTTGGCCAAGAAACACATGACGAAATGCTCAATGTCTCTAGTCATTAGGGAAATGCAACCCAAAACCACAAGGAGATAGCACCTAACTCCAGTGAGAATGGTTCATATTTTACAAAGTCCCCAAACAACACATGCTGGCAGGGATGTGCAGAGAAAGGAACTCTTCTACACTGCTGGTGGGACTACACACTGCTACAACCTCTACGGAAAACTGTATGAAGATATTGCAAAGAATTCACAGTAGCCGTACCATCTGATTCAGCAATCCCACTGCTGGATCTATACTCAAAGGAAAGAAGGCTATTTTATAAAAAAGACACCTGCACTCAAATGGAGCACAATTCACAATTGCAAGGCTGTGGAAACCAATTCATGAATGGATTAATAAAATGTGGTATATGCATACTAAGGAGTACCACTTAGTCATTAAAAAAATGGCAATCTAGTATCTTTTTGTGAAACCTGGATGAAATTGGAGATCAGACTTCTAAGTAAAATATCACAGGAATGGAGAGACAAGCACAAGTACTCAACGCCAGGTTGAAATTGATCGATCAGCACTTAATGTGCACATACAGAAATAAATCTCCATGAAAGTCAAACTGGTGAGGGTAAATTTACACCTACTGGGTGTGGTGCACACGGTCTGGGTGAGGGGCATGCTTACAACCTTAACTCAATTCATGCAAAAACCAAAGTATGTAAATGAAACACGTGTACCCCTTCATATTCTGAAATTAAAAATAATGCAGGTGAGACATTAAAAGGAATGAGAATCATACAAGAGTATTTACCAGACATAAGAAAAAAAACAAAAGTCTTCAGAATAAAAGAAGCAAGGTCAGTAAAAAAAGACCAACACTAGGGCGGTGCCTGTGGCTCAGTGAGTAGGGTGCCAGCCCATATACCAAGGGTGGCGGGTTCAAACCCGGCCTCAGCCGAATGGCAACAACAAAAAATAGCCAGGCATTGTGGTGGGTGCCTGTAGTCCCAGCTGCTTGGGAGGCTGAGGCAAGAGAATCGCTTAAGCCCAAGAGCTGGAGTTGCTGTGAGCTGTGTGACACCACAGCACTCTACTGAGGGCCACAAAGTAAGGCTCTGTCTCAAAAAAAAAAAAAAAAAAAGTGGGCGGCACCTGTAGCTCAGTGGGTAGGATGCAGGCTCCATATACCGAGGGTGGTGGGGGTTCAAACCCAGCACCAGCCAAACTGCAACAAAAAAATAGCCAGGTGTTGTGGTGGGCACCTGTAGTCCCAGCTACTCCGGAGGCTGAGGCAAGAGAATCACCTACGCCCAGGAGTTGGGGGTTGCTATGAGCTATGATGCTACAGCACTTAACTGAGGGCAATAAAGTGAGACTCTGTCTCTACAAAAAAAAAGGTGAAAAGTTCCACAAAGCTCCAGATCAGTGCAGAACAGCAAAGAGATGAGATGACTGGAGAGAAGTGTCTGGACTGTTGGCTGGAAGCGGCTGCTGCGGGTTTCTGAGTGGCAGTGAAGGAAGCCCCCAAGCTCTCCTGCAGGCTTGGGGCCTCAGGTCTCCTCGAATGTACTTCTCTGAGGTCCAGTTTGATGCAGATGATGAAGGGCAACCAGACAGATGGGAACCCTGGGCCTTTCCTGAGAGTCCACTAGTAGTAGAAGCCCTTCTTTTGTTTTTTATTGCTGGGGATTCATTGAGGGTGCAAAGAACCAGGTTACATTGATTGCATTTGTTAGATAAGCCCCTCTTATAATTGTGTCTCACCCCCAAAAGGTGTGTCACACACTGTACCCCCCCACCCCCTCCCTCCTTCCCTCTCTCTGCTCTCTCCTTCCCCCACCACCCACTGTGCCCTAGGTCATCAACTGTGTCCACATGAGAATTGAGTACATAGGATTCTTGCTAGTAGAAGCCTTTCTTGATCTTGTTCTCATCAATGTCACAAGGTAGAACAATCTGCCAGGTTGTGGTCCTGTCTGTGCCCCTGCTGCCTCCATTCCAAATGGTGAAGGTGGCCCCATGCCTGAGCACCAGACGCAGTAGGTCGAGTTGGTGGCCTGGAGGACAGAGTACCAGAAGCATCAACCGTTGCTGGTGGTTCCCCCTCCAGTCTGTGCATTTCTCATTGCACTCATTGAATCCCCTGAAGCCATGTGGGTGTTAACTAGAACCCCAGAACCTCTAGCTCATTTCTGAGTAATATATACTTCATTGTCCACATCTTAAGGACTCCCCTCAACACTTTGCAAATATATCTATTAATTGGCTCGGCGCCTATAGCTCAACCGGCTAAGG
>NW_003852405.1:10549402-10555149 GCF_000181295.1 Otolemur garnettii
CTATATTTCTGTTTTCATTTTGATTACTCTTGTATCTGCCCAGGGGGACAGCCTCTCTAAAAAAAAAAAAAAAAAAAAAAAAAAGAAGGCACTTAGGCACATATTCCTAATTTTTTTGAAGTTAGGAAGATAAGGAAAATCTCAAAAGTTATAAACCATTTAGAATAGAATGTAGAGAAGTGGGAAATAGAATGGCAACGTGGTTTTTAATAGCAATCCCGGATAAAAGACAATGAGACACGACTCACTGGAAAAGTTTGAGAGTATTAGAAAAATAAAACTCCCACAGAATGGGTGTATAATTTCTCCGTAGCAGTTTACTTACTTAAGCCTTAGCTGCAGGAGATGCTTTCAGTGAAGTTCCCTATACATAATCGACTTTCCTTCTAAAAGCTGGAAATTAGTTTCTCTTCTTTGCTTGAGTATTTCATACAGATTGTACCTACATAGAAAATGTAGGGATTACGTCTCAGGAAGAATCCAAACAGCCCAGAAACAAACACAGGACCCAAGGGAGAAAGACTGAGAGTGGCTAGATTATAAGACCCACTCTCAGATACTACGAATCAGAATGTCAAGGGAGAGCAAATCTTTCCAAGAGCAAATGCACTTGAATTTGGGCATTGAACTAACCGTAAATGCTTAAGCAAGGTCATGAAAGTTTTGAGCATTCCCAAACCAGGGTGACATACCACGGGATAGTTAGGGACGAGAGTGGGCTGGAGCACACGGGAGGGAGAGGACCCAAGTATCATCCCAAGTAATCCAGGTGGAGAGTTTCCCTAAAACTCTGAAGAAGATCATAATTACAAAAGAACACGTGCTTAATGCAGATCGTGGGTAGTAATGAACTTACTAATATGTAGTTCGATGCATTGACAAAATCTGGAAGACTAGATACCAAAATACTAGCGGGAACTTTATCATCTTGCACAGTAAAATTATGCAGTATATTTTACTTTCTTCTTTATACACTTTTTAAGGGAAAAGAAGTAAATACTTTTTTATTCAGAAAAAATAAATCAGTTATTTTTTCAATTGATAATATCGAATTAGAAGTATGTTAATAATGATAAATTCTGGCTGGAATAATGAACATACTGGTAGAACAGCTAAGGCTGGATCAGTCAGAGCAAAAGAAGAATGGAATGGTACCAACCAGGACAGCTCTTCCTACTTTCTATACAAAGCGCTGTAGCCTAAGTGTGTCTTGAAATGTCTATTCCAGCTGAGGAGAAAAAAAAAAATACTGTGATAGCACCTCCGTGACCAGAGCTCTGACATGAACAGGCAGACTTTCTGACTTACTGTGACACACCCAAGCTGCACTGCTGCTGTCAGCCAGTCTGTTCCACTTCTCGGAGTGGGCTGCTGAGTTTCACACAAACGCCGGAGATGTGGCTTGAGTTTCCAGCCTGGCGCTTGTTGAATTTCTGGTTCTGAATTAAGATTTGGGAATAAAAAAGAAATCTATTCTTTCAGGTGGCAGACCTTACTCTTCCCCCAACTTCTTCTGCATATAAATAAGTTTCAACTGGCACATTTCTCAGCCTCACATGTAGTTGGCTGTGGCCTCATGATTATACATATTCTGGCCAATCTGGAAGTGACACACATATACACAGATTGTGGGACTATTCATTCATTTATTTATTTTTCTTCTTCTTTTTTGATTTTTACTTTTTATTTTTTAATATTTATTTATTTATCTATACAGGGTCTCACTCTGTCATTCTGGGCAGAGTGCCATGGTGTCATAGCTCACAGCAACCTCAAATGCTTGGGCTCAAGTGATCTTCTTGCCCCAGCATCCCAAGTAGTTGGGACTACAGGCACCTGCCACAATGCCTGGCCAATTTTTCTATTTTTAATAAAGGTGGGAGTCTCGCTCTTGCTCAGGTTGGGCTCAGACTCCTGAGCTCAAGCGATCCACTCCGCCTCAGCCTCCTGGAGTGCAATGTGCAGCTACCGTACCCAGCCTACATTAGACTAATTAAGTGAAGAAGACATCTTTGAATGAAAGAGCAGCATTCCAGAAGTAGCTGAGATCTTCAGCACTGTGCAGGCTGTCCTAGGCTATGCACCTGGAATCCTACCTAAGTGAGAAATAGAATTCTTTTTTGTTTAAACTACCGTGATTTTCGTCCTCTAATATAGTAACTGAAAAGTATCTTAAGTAATGGAGGGATCAACGAAAGAATAGCCTTTTCCTGGGATGGTCAGTTTTTCTCACATTTAAGGATTCACTATAAAACCGGTAGCATTTCACATGCCACGCCTTCATTTGTTAGAAAGCTAACACATTCACTCATTATTTTGAAATCTCATAATTTAAAAATTAAAGTTGGAATTTGAGGAAGAGGAAACTTTACATTTTTAAGTTCTCTCTCTTTCTCTCTCAAGAAAATGCAGCCTGTAAACTACCAGTTAAATGACTGTGGGCCAGCAAAAAGATAATCTAACCCAATATTCTCTGAAAGTAGACACAGCAATTATGACAGTTCTCTAGAGCGTATAAAGTTATTGAAGTTATTGAAGATTTTAATATCAGTTTGTGAAATTCTCCAATAGAAGCTTACACCAGCCAACGTAGCTATTCTACTGTGGAGGGTACATTTATATTTATGCAGTGCTTGCGGCATAAGGGTAAAATTAATGTGAATCACTTAATACAGAATATGGTATTAAAATATATCAGTGGTAATAAAATATGGAATAATATTGTAGGGATCTCTGGCAATAATAAAATAGCATTGGTGCAATGTAATTACATTAATTTTGCCTTGAAAACATTATATCAATTTTTCTTCTCACGTACTTTAAGGACACAATAATATTGCAAGAGTAGCAACACTGTCCAATCCCCTCTCAATTTTCGGCACTAATGATGAATAGATACAGTGAAGAAGCTAAACCAGATTTCTGATCTTCCCAAAATAACTTCTAATGGGATAGATTATTTGGGTTGAGGGATGGAAAAAAGTAGCAGAATTATCTTCCTAATTATGTTTTTCAGAGACTAATATTAACATGAATTAGCATTCTATTTGCACCCACAAGGAAAATGACTCTAGAATTTAAATTTACCAAGTTAGGCTAATTGCAAATTCCGGAGATTTTTCTGTTTATATTGTTTTCCATGTGAAAAAAATTTTAAATTCCCCCAGAGTAGGGGGAAAAAAAAACCTTGCAAAATAGCTTACATTTGAATAACTTGAATAATGCTTTTAACCTTTTAATCTATTTTAAAGCAACATAGAAAAATTTCCAAGATTATACAGTTAGTAACAATTCTTAAGACACTCCCGTCACACGACTATGTCATAATCTTTTCTCTCCACAGAGCTGCTGCCCAGATATTAGCTACTTCTAAATCTATGTGTTTAAATAATGATTGAATCTGAAACAGCATCTGAGGCCCCAGACTAACACCTGGGTAGCGTTTTAGTTTTCTAGGAGGCTGCCGTAACAAAGAACAAGGGTGGTTTAGACCAAAGGTGTTTATTTTCTCACAATTCTAGAGGACAAAAGTCTGAGATTAAGGCGTTGTCAGCCGGGGTAGTCTCTTTCATCCAAGAGCTTTCTTCTTGAGCCACAGGTGGACACCTGCTACGGTTTCCTTTATGTATGTGTCTGCATCCTAATCTCTTCCTCTTCTAAGGGCACCTGCCGGTCAGACTGGATTAGAGTCCATTGTAACAGCTCATTTGACTTGCATCAACTATTTCTGAATACAGTCACATTGGGAGGTATTAGGGATTAGAACTTCAATACACAAATTTTGAGAGAAAACAATTGGTCCGTAATACCTAGAGAATATACTCTCCCTTTTCCCTTATCATAGAGATCCCCAGAGTAATTTCAGTAGACAAGAGTAGTCGATCCATTTGTTTGTAACCTCAGGTCTAGAGGACCAGTTTCAATATCCGCAGCCTTTTTGGAGTGGACAGTACTTTAAGAAGTCCTCTTCATACACAATATTTTATTACAGCCTCAAAATCAACTTGTGTGATAGTTAATATTAGTACACTCATAAACAAGATAAGAAAATTGAGGGTCATGAGAGCTCAATGCCTATCACAAGGTTCATAGTGATTGATAAAGTCAGGACTCAGGCAGGCTTTATTCATCACCTAGGAATTTATTAATAAAATAATTTTCTTTCCTCTCTCCTGTCTTCCTTTCTTTTTTCTTTCTTTCTTGACTTACATTTTTTGGGGTTTTTTTTGTTTGTTTGTTTTAGGTGCTCTATTTAATTTTGTAAATGCGAAGATCAAGAATTATACATTAATGATTTATTAAGCCAAGCAAAAGTACCAATATCCAACCAGCTTTGACCTACAAAAGCTCAATGTCACATAGTTCAATCAAGAAATGATTCAAGGGTGGCACCTATGGCTCAAAGGAGTAGGGCACCGGCCCCATATACTGGTGGTGGTGGGTTCACACCCAGCCCCAGCCAAAAACTGCAAAAAAAAAAAAAAGATTCACACCCAATTTTCTATTTTTGTCTTTGTTACACTCTTCACTTGAGTTTTACCCTCTCACTCCCGCCTCTCATCTGACCTCATCCCAAACCGAGTCATGTGTCAGCCATTTGTCCCTATGGTACCAACCTGAGACCAACTTACAAAGGGCAGCGCAGACATGGCAATATATACTTCGGAGAGCGAATAAGTGAATGGATCATAGCAAAAAAATAAAAGCAAAATGCCCCCTTCTCAGGTGAGCTTCTCTGTGACTTTGTTGCTCTAAGAATTTACTAATGAGTTGACATTTCCTGCTAGATCTCCCTCTCCCCAGGATGGTTTTTCTTTACAAAAATCATATGGGCATATCACAAATCCCGAACAGCTTCTGTACTGTCATTATGCGGGACGCTGGTGACTCACAGCCAATGCTTATGCGAATTATCTATGTATCTATTTCTGTGTAAAAAAGTTATTCCAAAGCTTGGTGGCTTAAGAGAACACAGTTATCTCACAGATTGTGTTGGCCAGGTATCTGGGAGTGGTTGAGCTGAGCGGTTGTGATTCTTTTAGGACCTTGGTGGGAGCTGCTGGTGTCCTGCAGCTTGGCTGTGGACAGAGGGTCTTTTTCCAAGGTGTCTTCCTCACCTGGCTATTGGCAGGAGGCCTCACCCCCTCCCTGGCTTCTGACACTGGCTTTGACAGGGATCTCTCCCGGGAGCACGGCAGCTGACCTGCTGCGGACCCAGCAGTCTAAGGGAGACAGCAAGAGACCGTTGAAGTGCTTTCTGTGACTTCCTTTCTGGAATCACACACTGTCTGTCACTCGCACTCTGCTCCTTTCATCTGAAGTGAGTCATTGAGTTCAGGTCACTCTTTAGGTGAAAGGAATGAGCCTTCATTTCCTGAAAGGAGGAACATCAAAGAATGTGGACAGACGCTACCACACATGAATCTAGTGTCAAGAAACACTCAAATTCAGAAAAATTCCCTGGCTTTCAAACAGCAATTAAAGTTCAAGAGCAGCTTTTATTTAGTCCCTCCCTCCCTCCCTCCCTCCCTTCTTTTTTGGACAGAGTCTCACTCCTTTCTCTTCTTTCTTTCTTTCTTTCTTTCTTTCTTTCTTTCTTTCTTTTCTTTCTTTTCTTTCTTTTCTTTCCTTCCCTTCCTTCCCTTCCCTTCCCTTCCCTTCCCTTCCCCTTCCTTCCTTCCTTCCTTCCTTCCTTCCTTCCTTCCTTCCTTCCTTCCTTCCTTCCTTCCTTCCTTCCTTCCTTCTCT
>NW_003852405.1:10555169-10675069 GCF_000181295.1 Otolemur garnettii
CCTTCCTTCCTTCCTTCCTTCCTTCCTTCCTTCCTTCCTTCCTTCTCTCCCTCCCTCCCCCTTCCCTCCCTCCTTCCCTCTCTCTCTTTCTCTTTTTCTTTCTCTCCCTCCATTCCTTCCTTCCTTCCCTCCTTCCTTCTCTTTCTCTCTTTCTTTTTTTTTTTGACAGAGACTCAATTTATTGTCCTGGGTAGAGTGCCATAGCATCAACAAACTCTTGGGCTCAAATGATCCTCCTTCCTTAACTCCCCAGTAGCTGGGACTACAAGCATCTGTCACAACCCCTGACTAGATTTTCTATTTTTAGTAGAGACAAGGTCTCCCTCTTGCTCAGGCTGGTGTTAACTCCTGAGCTCAGGTGATCCACCCACCTCAGTCTCACACCTAGGATTACAGGTGTGAGCACACCCCATCTGGTCCTAGGCTTAACCTTGTACATATATGATAGGATACATAAATAAGTTAAATAAGCATAAAACATTTCTGAAAAGTACTTCAACCAAACCAAAAATATCAGCAGAAATTTGTCTAGGCTTATTTAAAAGAGCAAACATATTTTTGGTAGTAAGAGTGTACCCATTACCAGGGTGTCCAAGCTGTGACCTGAGGGCCACGTGCTGATTTTTTGAGGACATTTTTTGTTTATCTGGGGTATCAGATATCATGAAAAGTATGGGTGTATAGGCTTTTTTTTGCTAATCAGCTTTCTTAGTGTCTGTGTATTTAATGTGTGGCAGAGAAAAAAAAAAGCTTACACACTCCTTCATTAGACACTACAGACCTTTCACTCACAGCTCATCTGTTGCTACTATATCACAGTTCCATTCAACTTCAGACTTTATTTAAATCCTAAAGGCATTGGTAACTAGCATAGAATATTTAAAAATAGACCAACATTTATATTTTATGAGCAGTATGACAAATTAGTGTACAAAAGTTATTCAGAACCCCTTCTTATCCTTGCTTTGCTTCTCAAAAAAAGAAAAGGGGGGGAGTGACTTCAATACTTTATGCCAAGATCTGAAAATATTTAAACTGTTGTTTGCAGTATGCTCTTATAGAATTAAACATTATTTTTCCTCTAGTCTAATAAAGATCATATTTTTCTTTTCATCACTCATTCATGGTACACTTTAAATTTCATAAAAGATTACATGACATTTGGAGAGAAGGAGGTGGGCCAGCGTGGGAGCAGCTTCCCTGGGTAGCACGGGAGGTGGCTCAGGCTACACAACCACCCCTGAAGCCAGGATCTCAGTTATCAGGGTCTCTCTCCGTCTCTGTGTCTCTCTCATCTTAAATTTCGGAGTTCTTGTTTCATCTGTTTGTCATCACTGTCAGTTAGGATTAATCTTTTATGGCAGAGCTAATTCACAGTCAGCTCTGTTCTTCTCCCAGGGTTTATGTGAAAGTTCTTTGCAAGGAAACTCAGAAAGCCTTTCTTTCCCATGTCCTCTCAGCCCTCACCAAAGCATCTCTCCCTGCCTGCTCTTGCTTCTTGGGTTTTCCGGCCCTGCAGGGAGGCTTTCTCGAGTGTGGTGGTGCTGCCAATAAAGCCCAAAGCCCAGTTCTTTCTCTTTGGTCAGCCCCCCTTGAACTCCCTCTGGGAGTGAGGACGGGATCGTCTCTTCTACACCATTTCCTCAGCCTCACCATTTCTTGATAAGACTTTGGTGCACTGTCAGAACAAACAGGTAACTTGGTTATGGAATGTTCAACACACAGATTTCTCACCATTTTGCTCTAAAATTAAAACAGAGAGAGAAGTTTTAAATGGATTTTATTAATGAAATGTCAATGTCATGCTCATGTATGCCATGAGCCTCCACTAACTAAATAACATTGTATTTGATTCTAAATCCTTTAAAAAGCCTTACATCTTCCAGGAGGGAAAGATCATCCTTGAAGATGTAAGGCTTTGAAATATTACATATCTGCTATCACGTCTTTGCTTTTGCAGTAACTGTGTCACTGCACCATGCAATGTAAACCTCTAAAACTAAGGATGCAGGGAAGAAATGCTATTTGGGGAGCAGAATGTTCCATGTAAATAAAGTTTTTATAATTGTGAACCAATGCCTTTATTCCATGTAAGCTTCCCTATCCATAATAACTGTCTCTTAAAGTGGGATTTTCATTTAAATTCTTACACTTTTTATTACGAGTATCATAGCAGAACTATTACTGACGTACTTAAAGCAAAACTTTTGAAAGTGGGGCAAGATGCAGAAGCAGTTCTTCACTGTCTGTGGAACTGTCTTGTGCATTGCAGACCCCGTAACATCCCTGGCCATTGCTCTAACTACCAAGAAAGGGCATAACCCACGACACCCTGTGCCCATATGTGTATCCCTGAAGTGAGACGTCTTGCTGAAACTACTGAACTATGGGAGAGAGTGGTGGTTGGAGTCCTGTTGGGAAGGAGGTTGACCTCATGGAATACGGGACCCATCGACTTTTTAGCTTGATTCTGATACAGGAAAAATTACACTTCATCATCAGCAGTTCAGTTTTCTCTGCATAGGAATTTAGATTTTTTGTGTGTGGATGAGTTATAGGTACATGTATATTTTTGCACATCATTTTTTGCTGGTAGTTCCGTATAAACCTAATTTTGACTCTGTAAGTTCTTCTGCTCTAGCTTACTTGGTTATGTGAAAGGAGGTCCAACTATTTACACCTACTCATGTATGTATTTTTTTTCATAAGGATCATAGCAAAAATATTAATTTATAGTTCTGCATAGACAACTAGTCAGCTGGTTTTCACATTAAGAACATTTTATTTTGAAAGTTTTCCACAGGATAGTGGGGAAAATGTGAACTCTGTGGAATCTGACCCCCTGTTGCAGCTGGAGATTCAGAACCTCTTCCTCTTTCACCATATTCTGGGGGCAGGCGTATATTTATAGGGGATCATTGACTAGTTTATTGATAAGAGGCCATCAAAGGAAATGTTTGCTATTATGATGGTGCTGGGGGAGGGAAAGTTGGAGAAGGATGTGGCTGTGGTGTCTAGCAAACCCCAGCACACTATTTCCAGTCACAATGCCTCTTTCTGCAACAGATATAGTCAAATGTTAGCTATCTGATTGTGTGTGCGCTATAGGGGAAGGGGAAATGTTTGAGGACCTCTCGAGCTGGGTAGCATTTAAAAAAGAAGGGTCTTTGCGGATGCTAGAAGCAGTACAAGTGGAAGATATTGGTGTTTTCAAATAATAACTCAGGATGCAAGATGTCAGTTCCTGGTGAAGACAAATTTAGCTTTGTAAGGAGAATTTATTGAACTTCCGTAAAGCATGTAACCATGTACAAGCTGGATTTCAAAATCATTACCCTCTTTCCTCCTATCCCAACAGGAAAACATGTTTCCAGATCATCAAAGTCGAGAGTTTAGAAGCTACACAATTTTACCATGCTTCGTCTTTGTAGAGGTAAGAGAACTCTGGAAATTTATTTTTTATAACATGTATTATCCAAAATAAATAAACTATCTCTTCAATAATGACTTTATATCCATTGACCATTTAACTGTGGAAACCTGTTTGTGTCGTGGGACTGTTTTCATTGAAGTGTTCATGGTCAAGGTGGTTCTGAACACTGGTGTTATGTTGCATCCTGCCCAAGTTCTTTTTAGATGCAGAGCTCTGTGGTTTTTAGCTCACTGATGCATCCTTTCTGTTTTCCCCCATTTCTAATATCCATCCCACTTCTCACATGCTCTTCTTTCTCCCAGAACCTCTCAGCCTTGTTGGAGAACACCGTAACATTGACTTTGCATGACTGGTTGGTACAGCCATGTCTGACCTCAGTTTGGCCAGCAAGCTCTGAGGTTACTGTCCTGCACCTCTGGCTCGTCCTGCTCCTCCCTGGGTCAACACCAGTCATCTGCTTCATTTCCATGCACTTCGTTTGGCTTCTCTCACCTTCCTTACTCATCCACCATGACAAGATCTATAAGCTCTATGGTCTTCTTCTTTCAGTCCATCTGGGAATGTAAGGAAGTCACGTTCATGGAAAGTGACAGTGCACATCTAAGATTTTCAAATCACACAGGATAATCATATGCTCCCATGAGGAAGCTCATGGAATATTTCATGTATCTCTGAAAGAACCACCATTCCTTATGTTGACCTTTCTAGATGGTGTGCACAGCATTTCCTTAGTTGATGGTGTGCATCAACAAAGGCCAAGGGGCACCCATACAGAACCTGTTTGACTAGCCCAGACTACTGCTGTGTATTTACTTTTTTATTACATGTAGAAATATCATACATACATTTTATAGTGACATCACTATGGATGATATATTAGACATATTAGACATGATATCACTATATCCTATACATTAATATGATATCACTATATGATATTAGAAATATCACAAATACATTTTATAGTGACATCACTTTTATGATATGTATATAATTTTTGTGTTATAAGGAATAGAATTAATATTTTAATTAAGCCAGAAATGTTAAATTGGTAGTAGCTTCCTTCAACAACAATTTTATCAAGATTATGGCTTAATGTTCAGAAATTACAACTACTTTCCTAGAGTCTATCTCCCTTTTTATTATCATAATAGTGTTTTAGCGTCCTATAAAATGGTCTAGCAAAGTCATGTACAGGGAGGCAAGGGTATCAACACAGTGGGGAGGAATGGTAATATACTCATCTGAGTTTACTGATTTTTAGATCATTCAAAACATGCTTTAGCACTACAGACACTGAGACTATTTTAAGAGATTAGCTTTTTTAAAAAAATGAATAAAAATTCAAAACCAAGCTGACTTGAACATTTTTAGCATTAATGGCATAGAACTTCAGGCTTAGCATGAGCACCACGTGCCTAAAGACAAACTCACAAATGACAGACTGTAGACAATGCTTCTTGTAAAGTCAAGTGAAAAGATATCTAATATGCTTCTTTCTACCAATTCTTTTCTAATCTGGAAAAGAAAGATTTGGGACTAGAAAGAGGTTGAAAACTCAATTATACTACAAGTAAAATATGCAGAAGCTCCTAAGTAGCTGAACAGGGCTGGCAAAGGGAAGCACAGACAGGAGAGGATTTTGCTATTTAAAGTTCTCAAGATAAGAGAGAGCAAGAGAACTGGAACACAGTGGGATAAATGGCAACCTCCATTGCCAAATCACGTTCTCTCAACTCAAACAATTCTGCTTTGGGGGGAGCAATGGATGTTCTTTGGAAGGATTCTAGCTACTGAAAAAAAAAATGCTTTCGGGTGAGTTGGGGACAATTGCTAAATTATCTGTGGAATACATCCAGGAATTCAGACACAGAGCAGATAGTTGGTACAGATGCGGGAAACCATTTTAAGATAACATGAAATTGTATTTTAACTGATGGTAATGTATGAACAGAGATTGTTAGTCTATGAATCTACTCTAGGTGATATTAACTTGTGCCTTAGTCTAATAAACTAGAGGTTGGATAAAAAAGAAAATTGTTTTGTGCAGTATAGCATTCACTAATCTACTTAACTTTGCATAACTAAAGCAGAAAAACCAGGCATACCCCTCCTCAGTGCCATTCATTACATACCTAATTAGATCAGTCAGAATATAAACCCTCCTTCCGCCTGGTTTCCTGGCCCTCCTTTGCATAGCTCAACTTCTGGCTTGCTCCAGCCCAATGTGGTTTTCCTGCCCTGTCCTTAGCTTCATCTGTCTCCATCTCTCAAAGCAATAAGAGAGAACCACTTCTCCCGCTGGACCATCAATTCCATTCCCCTATTTTCTTCCTAGACAGCACTTTATCTTTTTCTTACAAATGAAAATAAATTTGGCCTGTGATTTTAAAGTAATAAATATTGAAGTTAAAAAGTAGATATTATAGTAAAGCCTTAGAATTTAATTTATTCAGCCCTGTTTACTGGATGCCTTCCACGTAGCAGGCATTGTTTTAGGCTCCGGAGACACAATGATGATGGAATTAGGTAATTTCTCTTTCCTCATTAATGAAACATTTCATCGACCTGAAAAAACTAACAAATAAGTGGGTAGAACTTTTAGGGAAGCAACTGTGGATAAACGTGACGGGGAAACCGAAACCAGGAAGTGAGGATGGGTTTGGCAGGTGGAGTCATCATAATTTTTCTTAAAATGTCGTTCATAATTAATATCTGTCAATATTTTAGCATATTGATTACTATACATTTTCTTTTTAAGGTTGATTTTAGTGTTTAATCTTTAATATGTATGCATTGTTTAAGTGATTAAAAAATGTTAACAAATAAAAACAAAATTTGCAGTCTATTAAATCTGCGTCCCACTTCTATGAATTAATTTTATCTGTTTCTCCAAATAATATGTATATACTACGGTCTTTGGATTTATAAATTTTAGATATTTTTTACTGACTTCCTGTTAAGGGGAGGAAGACAGTGTTTGTGTTTCCTATTCTTTTCTCTCCTCTCTGATAGTAGATGCATCGCCATTTTTGGCAAAATCTATATGCAATGTTTTCATTATTGTTATGATCATGCAGATTCTATTCAAGTACTATGGATGAGTGAATCTCTTTTCTTTCACTTTTAGCTTGTCTTGCAGTTAAAATGGCATCATTAATCTTATTTGCTTAGTTTTCTATAAGTATCTGGCTGACTCTTGACACACAATGTAGTCATAGCTCTATTAAAAATGTCTTGATGGTTTTCTGCATGATCAAAGGTAGTATTCACCTGAATACTCCAGGTGACTTTAGACTGGTCTATTCATTTTCTAGGTCTGGTCCTCAACAGTTGTCTTGAGATTTTCTTTTGCTTCATCTTGGGCATCACCTTTTCCCTTGTTCCCTGGATTCTAGGTCTCCCGTTCTTGGTTTATTTTAGTGGGGAAAATCTTCCCAAAAGTTCTCAGAAACGTTCATGTTATTTTTCTATTGTATTTCTATTCTATTCTGTGACAAAGTGCCACAAATTTATTGCCTTAGAACAACACAAGTTTATCATCAGGTGGTTGTGTAGGTTGTAAATCTGATGCAGATCTTATTGGGATAAAAATCAAGCTATGGGTAGAGTTGCCTCTTCTTCAAGAAGTGTAGGGAGAATCTCTTTCCTTGCCTATTCTGGTGTCTAGAGGCAACCCACATTCCTTGGCACTCTCCTTCATCTTCAAAGCCAGCTCTGGTGGATCAAGACTTTCTCACATTTTGAAGATGCTTGTGATTACATTGGACCCATCTGGGTAACCTAGGATAATCGTACTATTTTAGAGTCAATTTGCCAGCAAACTTTACTCCATCTGCAACCTTAAGAAAAAGATTCACAGTTTCCAGGGATTAGGACATGAGCATCTTTGGGAAGTCCGTTATCCTGCCAGTCACAGGGTACACAGAACATTTGTCTGAAAGTTTTCATTGTATGTATATATCTAATTAATAGATTGGCTGAGCATAGAATTCTACGTTGAAAATAATTCCATCAAAATTTATAAAACATTACATCATTCTCCTGCATTTTGCCAATTTCTCTTCAAGTTAGCTGACATCCTGAGTCTCAAAAAGTTTTAAGTCTCAAGAATTTGTCTTTACTGGTACTACAAGAGAAAAGCATCATATGTTAAAAACAATGACTCTTTGATTAATTAACACACTGTATGTCTATGTCTATAGGAATGAAATGCCCACATAATTTCTATTCTCTTTTGGATTTTTAAAATTTATCCTGTTCTAGTGATCTGGATAGGCTCTTCATGTGGGATAATTTCCAAACCAAGAGATTTACGTTACATTATGAAAGTTTTTATAAATGAATAATTTATTAACATCCATCTTTTCCCCTCAGTTTTAAACATGGGTTAAATTGCTAAGTAATATTAATTTTTGAGTCTCTTGCCCAAGTTTCATTAGCCCCGCATAATCAGTATCTGTGGAGTAAGCAAATACATGACTATGCCTGAAAATCAGGAAGTGTGTGGACGAGTGATTGCCATCACCCTGACCCTGAACATGGGCAGGACCTCCTGATGTGTGTCTTGCACCAGGACATAGGGGACAGGGAGGTAGAAAACCTTTCGGTGGCAACTGAAAGATTATAATTGATTGGTTAGAAAAACGTATTTCCAAGATGGCAAATAGCTATTGACAACTGCCTGAGGCCAAAATTAAACTCCATGGCTTATATTAAATTCCAACCATCTCCTTACAACTAAGCTTTAAGTAAAATTGTCTCCATAAGTCTTCCAGGGAAATCTCACATATCTTCATTTTTCAAAATTGTCAGGACAGAGAAATGCATAAGCAAACAAATTAAACAGGGAAATGGAGCAACAGTTCCAACAGACTGCTTTCATGTCTTTAAATTTGTCTTCTGTTCACTCAACTTCCTAGGCACTGCTGTGAAAATTTACCAGGAAGAAGCAGACGGTGTATTCTATTCTCATTTGATAAAGGACAACAGGTTATTAATCTAATTTATATTCCATCTGACACATTTTAAACTCAGTTGGCTCTTGAAAATTATTTGTGACTCCTGCTGATTCTTCACTTTTCCCTCTCATGTTTCTTTTTATCTTTATAACTTTTGGAAAGACATTTTCCAAAAGTCATTTCTAAGGAAACAAAGAGCAGTGTTGTTGCTGTATACAATCCCCTTTCCATCAGGCAATTTCAGTTGCTTTGGTAACCTGGGAATTCACCTTCATTCCCTTCAGGTAGCGTTCAGACTCCACAAAGGGGTCTTGCACTGTGGATTTATTACATGTTTAATCCTATAGTCTTTGCATGGAGACGACTTCAGACAGCAGGGCTTCCATTCAGCCACAACTCCTGGACTGAGTAACACCTGCTGAGATTCTTACATTCCTCATATGAAGAGTTGATGGCTTGATGGGAGACATGGCTAACTTTCTCCAGGAATGACAAGTGCAGAAGTGTTTGGAGAATTTTGTCCCAGAAGAATCGGCCAGTTAAAAACTATTAAATACTATGAAAATCAACTTCCAGATAAAAGCTTTTCTTCATACTAATGAGAGGCATAATGGTCCACCTTAGAAAATCTACTTTACCAAAGAAGGACAGTCTGTCGAGTCCTGTGTACGTAGCTGTATGTGTGTGTGTACCATGAATGCTTGCTTTTTCTCAATTAGTTCATTTTCAAGAAGAGAAAAATAGTTGCAATTTTAACCAAAACTACTGAATACTAATACAAATGACAACCAGGCAGTGTGGCAGAGGAAGGCCACCGACCTGAGATGCACAGGATCCCGGGGAAACCTGGGGACACTTTGTGCAGAATACATTTTGTTTAGTGATAAACTTGGAGTTAGGTCCTTGGGTTCCAGTTCAGTTCAATATAAGCAAAAACTTGGCAGATCAGTTTAACTTCGCTCTGAGACTCATTTTTCACCTTTGTAAGTGGAAATAATCCTAGTGGTTACCTCACAGGATTGTTGGTAAGTAATCAATAAATTGTTTTATGTCATGTATTTAGAACCCCTCCTGCGACATTTAGGGTCTCCTTACTTTTAGCTGTTAATGTGTTCTTATTCATTCAACAACTGTCTATTGTACTATTTCCTGGCTTAGTCCTTTTCGGGTATTCCAAATTGAACACTTCCTGCACTCAAAGGTTGTACAATCTAATATAAGGAATAACGTCATAGTTAAGCTATTTAAAGGAGCACTACCTATAACGGAGAGCCCTGGAAGCCATGTTTGTTATCTCTGATCTTGCTCTTTTTTCTTTCTTTCTTTCTTTTTTTTGAGACAGAGTGTTACTATGTCACCCTGGGTAGAGTGCTATGGCATCACAGCTCACAGCAGCCTCAAACTCTTGGGCTCCAGCTATTCTCCTGCCTCAGCCTCCCAAGCAGCTGTGACTACAGGCACCTGCCACAACGCCTGACTATTTTTTTTTTTTTTATTTTTTTGTGGTTGTTTAGCTGGTTTAGCCTGGGTTAGAACCCACCACTCTTGGTGTATGTGTCTGGTGTTGTAACCACTGAGCTATGGGCACCAAGCCTGATCTTGCTCTTTTGATCAGATGATTGTACCATAGTTGATATCTAATTCAAACTAAACCAGCTCTGAGGAATTGCAAATTGATATTCAGAAATACAAATTATCCTCTGAAGATTGCCTCAGCCTCCCAAGTAGCTGGGACTGGGAGTAATTGAGGACAAGTATAGTCAGGAGATATGAGAACCATGGTCAAGTGTTTTCAGAATAAATGGGAGAAATATGATATTCTAGGAGCAAAAACAAAAACTAGAGTACAATATATAGTTTTCTGCAAGTTTTCCAATTTGGGGCCCATATCTTTATTAAAGCAAACTGCACTTTCTGTCTGGTGAGCTACATTTAAAAATTTATATCTTAATGGTCAGTATTCCCTTAAAATTGGTCCATTGGTCCAGTTGATAGGATTTATTTTCTGCCACTTAAAACCAAAGTGCTTTGGCTTGGCACCTGTAGTTCAAGTGGCTAAGGCGCCACATACCAAAGCTGGTGGGTTCAAATCTGGCCCGGGACTGCCAAACAACAATGACAACTATAACCAAAAAATAGCCAGGTGTTGTGGTAGGCCCCTGTAGTCCCAGATACTTGGGAGGTTGAGGCAAGAGGATTGCTTAAGCCCAAAAGTTGGAGGAGGTTGCTGTGAGCAGTGAAACTATAGCACTCTACACAGGGTGACTGCTTGAGACTCTGTCTCAAAAAAAAAAAAGGGCTTTAACTATGACACATGATTTAATATGAAGGAGTGAACTAATGTTTAAAACCAAGTTCAAAATGATGGAGGATTTAATGTTGGTCATAACAAAAAGAGGGGCTTTAGGAAGAGAAGACTAAAACTGAATCTAAGCTGAGCAGCAAGGGTGGTGCATGCCCCAACCAAGCATTGAAAGTACTATTGCTTCCTCTGTAGACTGTTGTTCTCAGCCATTCCCTTATAAGATCTAAGTCCAGGATACCTTTAAGAAAGACATTGTAGGACTTCTAATAATAGTAATGGTCAGAACTTGTATGCATTATAATTTGTAAATAATATTTGTTAGCAAAATGTAGAAATTCCCACCCCACTATTGTGTGCCCCATAATGTCTGACTAGTATTCTAATGTATTTTTTGCATGGAACACAGTAGCAAATACATGTTAATTACATAATAGAATCTATGCTTTGCATAATTAATGCATACTGGGCTTCTGGGAAATGTTTGAATGAATATAGGTAATATTTTATGCTAACGATACACACTAATTAACCAAAATAAAATATGGAAATTATCTTGCAATAACTGTGTAGTTATTAATAATGTACTGGTTTGGAATTCTAATTTTAGTCAATGAAAAAAATTATAATCTTAAAGAATATAGATTATTTTGAGACTGAGGGAGGAATATTCTTCAGTAGTAAAACCACTTTTATGTAAATATGCAGATATATCCTTTATTCTGAATTTTACATGTTCCTGAATATCAGACATATTCACTTCTCAGACTGAGATTTAATTTCTGAAAAATTTAAGCAATGACTATGAGGAAAGCAAGATGATTCCTAATGTCCTAAGTATGAGCCGAATGAGAGCACAAAACTTTCTAAGTAAAACCTTAAAAAATTGGAAAAGATGTTGAATGCTTTATCACCTAACAGTTTTCCTTCCAGGAAAAGATTTTCCTCCTTTTAGAAATCTTTTATAATGTATTCACTTACTTCCAGAAGTATTATTATTTATTTACAATGTTTGTATGGAGTTTTGCATTAGAGCAACATGAAGAAACAATGGATCTGTTTACACTCCCATCTGCAATCACGTGAAAGGCAGACAATATGTAAAACAACAATTTTCAGATATGGGACATCAGGAATTGAGGGAAAATTATTCCCGACATATGAGAAACAGTAAAGTAAGTCCAGTGATTACCCTAGAAGTCCCAGAGAGGTCACAGAACAGGTAGGGAACCTGAGCAGAGCCCAGTGTTCTCCTGGGGTGAAGTCATGAAGCCGAGCATCTAAGAACAGACTATTAGTAATGGAAGAACTGAATGGAAAAGAGAGAAAGAGAGAGACAGATCTGTAGGTGATCCACCTTTACTGTTCAACTGGGTACGGTTCAGCACATGCATGTGAGAAACTACTCAAAGCTAGAGAAAAAACTCTGAGAAAAGTAGGGGAAGCAAGTCCTGTAGATGAAATTAGGCCAGAAACAGTCTATATTCTCACCAACTAGAATTTAGAGAAACAACTCACATTTCAAGGGATTTTATGCCGAGTACTCAGAAGTGTACCAGTGCCTTAGAGGGAGGGAAATTAGCCATGCCCTGAATATTGCTCTGGTCTCGAATGACAAGCTTAGAGGGAGCCTTGAAAAGATCAAACTGTTACTGAGTAGTGAGCTCATCATATACTTACCTCAAGAATATTTATAGGCCAACCACAGTGGCCCACTCTTGTAATCCCAGAACTTTGGGAGGTCAATGTAAGAGGATTATTTGAGGCCAGGAGTTTAAGACCAGCAAGATCAACATAGCAACCCCCTTCCTGCACAAAATATAAAAAAATTATCTAGGTGCAGTGATGCTTGCTTGCCTGTAGTCCCAGCGACTTCAGAGGCTGAGGCAGGAATATTCCAGGAGCCTGATAGGTGGAGGTTGCAGGGGATTGTGATTAGGCCGCTGCACTTCAACCTGGGAAACAGACTGAGACACTATCTCTAAGAAAAAAAAAAAAAGAAAAGAATTTTTATAGAAATGCAAAAACATCTAACACTCAAAAGAGAAAAATTATAATGACCAGAATCTAAACAAAAACCACAAGGCATTCAAGGATGAGGGGTACGTGACCCATAATGAAAACAAACATTAAAGGTAACACAGAATTTACATAGTTCTTCCGAGTAGGCTGGGGAGAGGGTGGGGGTTGAAGCTGCTGTGTCAGGTGTCGCAGGGAGGAGAGGAAACAGGTGGAAGGGGAGAAAGGAGAGGCAGGCACACTGCTATAACTTTATGCAAACGCATCACAAATTTTGTCCGATATTTTTGTTTTTACATTTCTCTAAAACTGTTTCCCTTCTTCCAACCCTTCTTCCACCATTTGCTTTAGTTTCAGTTCCAGTATCATAGGAAAGTCCGTGCTGTAGAAGTTGTCAAAGCAGCCTTGAGTGATTGAGACCCTTCTGCCAGGTGGTCTAAAGTCAATTTGTTTTCTGGCATGGCTTTTTCCATGCTTTCTTCCTCATCGCCTGGCACTGGTTTGGAAGCGCTCCTCTTCATCAAATCATCGTCTGTTAATTCCTCTGATGTAGTGTCTGTTAGCTCTTGATTTTCTCCAAGATCCATATTTTTAAATCCCTCACTTCCCACCTTATTTTTTGTCACATGCACAATCTCTTTCATGATGTCTTTGATTGGCTCTATTGTAAATCCTGTGAAGTTATAAACAACATCTGGACACAGTTTTCTTAAGCCAGGAATTTATTGTTTCGGGCTTACTAGTTTTCATGGTTTTTCCTATAACAACGATGGCATCTTTAAAGGTGTAATTCCTCTAGACTTTCATGATGTGTATATGGGGTTCTCTTCCTTTGTATTGACAATCTTTTCCACAGAGTACCAGGTATAATAAGCCTTTAAGGTCCTAATGACTCCCTGATACAGCGGCTGAATTAGAGACATTGTGTTTGTGGGTGAATGGACCATTCAATGCCTTTAGTGTTGAACCCATGGAGTTCTAGGTGGCCAAGGGTATTGTTCAGTATCATAAGAACATCAAAAGGCAGTCCCTCGCTGGCACCATGCTTCCTAACTTCAAATACAAAGCATGGATGGAAAAAGGGTTCAGAAAAAGGGTTCTCACACTGCACAAGCCTTTTTGTTGTAAAATCAAAAGACCAGTCGCTGGTCTGCTAAGTGCAATGGAAATATGAGTTATGTCACTAATTATGTCTCTCTTTAGGACTTAATTTTAATTTTTATCATGTGAATTTGTGTTCCTTATTTATCAATAAAACATTTTTTTTATTAAATCATAGCTGTGTACATTAATACTATCATGGGGTACAGTGTGTTGTTTCTACATACAGTTTGAAATACTTTCATCCAACTGGTTAACATAGCCTTCATGTCATTTTTTTAGTTATTGTGTTAAGACATTTATATTCTACATTTAGAAAGACTTGCATATACCCCCATAGGATAAACCATGTTATTTTAATTTAAAAACTGATTCAAATAGCCAATCAAACGAATAAAGGCCAAAACATATTTTATTACTATGCCATATACTAATGAGATTATCTATTTCTATATTGGCTATCATATCTAAAATATGATCGAGTCTTTTTTTTCTTCAGCTAGACAAATTTATTTTAATTTATTTTAAGTTCTTTTACTGACTTATTTTTCTGGGTATTTGTGAATGAAGAATAAAAGCATCAGACATCTTCTTACAGTTTTCCAATGAGAAACTCTTTGAAGACATAGATAACATGCAGCTTGGTATAGTGAACAGGGCCTCAAATATGGTGATAGTTTTATTTCAGATTCTTGGCTGAGAAATTGTGTAGCCATGTAATGGAATACTACTCAGTGACAAGAACTATTGATACATACAGCAACATGGATAAGCCTCAAAGACATTATGCAGTCTCAACAGATTAAATACACTATCATTCTAGTTACATGGCATTCTGGAAAATGTGAAACTATTAGGCCAGAAAGCAGATCAGAGATCCTCAGAACTTGGGGTTAAGGAGAAAGTGGGATCACAGAGAGTAGCAGGAGGGAAATCTTTGAGTTGTTGGAACCATTCTGTGGGTGTGGCAGAAAGATTTCTTTTAAAGTCTTGTGTCCTAAATCGATGAGTTTGAAAACATTGTAATATTTTTTATTACACAACTTGTGATTTAAGAGAACTGTTCTTCCAGTTAATAAGCTGACTCAGAAGACCTTATTCAATTTCCCAAGAACCTTGTCTTCTTACTGGCAACATTAAGGTTTTAGTTTTCCATCATAGAAAGGTTTCCCTTTGGGTACTTCTGCACCTTTTCAGAGCGATCATTAAATCTACTGTGATATTTTACCAACATATTCAGACCCTACCTTTTGTAAATAATAAAAACACTGTGTTTGATTAGCATGCCAATGTGTTTGGCTTGTAGAGGCATCGCTCAAAGAAACTTGTTCCTTGTTATCTTGAGGTGATGACAGTTTATCTGTGGGGGAAAATTTTTCCCCTAATACCTTAATCCTATCTCTTCTAATACTGTAACTATTGAAAGGATGGAATAAAAGAAATACTAATAGTTGATAAAAATGTGAAATATGGATGTTTTTCAAAATACAAACACACATATAAGTAAACATGGATAGTGTATATGTGTACCTATATTTCTTGATGTATGTGAGTTGAGGACACTATTTAGAGCACTGGGTTATTTCCTAGTGAAATAGGAAGTTAGTGAAATAGGAATAAGATATCAAGAAACTTATGACTGCTTAATATTAAATAGTTTAGAAAATACTATGATTTAAAATAATTAATAAATCCTAGAGAAGTATTAGCTAATGTAAAAAAAACAAAACTTGTTTAACAAGAAGAGAATAAATCTTGTTAAATAAAATTTTCTAAAAGCTGTTACTTAGCTACTTTTGTACACTTCTGGAAGCAATAAGATTCTTGAATGTAGTAATTAGTTGGGGTCACTCCAACATATTTCTATGTTGTTAGGAAGTTATTTAATTCAAAATTTTATGACTCTAACAAAGATCACTTGGAAATTAGTGAACTCACTTTTTCTTGGGGGGGAGGAATAGACATTTTATTGAACAGGTTCTCTAACCTGGGAAGGAAAATGGATTTCAACCAACTTACCAATGCTAGTCTAGTGGTAGTGACTTCCCTGCACATTGTGTGCAGAAGAAATCTGAAGTCAAGGTTGAGTTCAACATGAAAGCGTAAGATTCTTTGTTATCAATGTCTAGATGAGTTCAGCTGGTGGAGTGAGGGTTCATATACTGCATACTTGCCATCTGTGGACTAGATTTTAAAAGATGAAAAGATTCATGTACAGATTTCCGTGCTTCTAATCCTTTTATTAGTTGGCTGGGATTGCTATAAAAAGTACCGAGATTGAGTGCCTTAACCAACAGAAATTTATTTCCTCATAGTTCAGAGGCTCAAAGTTCAAGATCACAGAGTCAGCGGGTGTGCTTTCTTCTGAGGCCTCTTTCCTTGGTTTGCAGATGGCTGTCATGTCCCTGTGCCTGTGTTGCCTGCATCCTAGTCCCCTTCTGTAACAATTCCAGTCATATTGAGTTATTTTACCTTAAATAACCTCATTTTACCTTAATTACCTCTTTAAAGGCCCTGTCTCCAAACACAGTCACATTCTGAGGTTCTGGGGGTTAGGACTTCAACATATTAAATTTAGGGGGACCTAATTCAGTCCATATCAGAGATTTGAATAAAATTTTTTGATCCCTCCTTAAAGAACTGATGAAAATTCTCAATTAAGGAAGTCATTTTCAGTCTGAATCTCTCTTTATCCTTTTTTGTGTGTAACAACTGCCACCATCTTCCTGTGTAGGTTTGTACTAGAATAAAATGCTTTTCCATAAAATACCTTTTGGTCTTAGGTTATGTATTTGTCATTTCCTACAAAACTTTTGTTTTTCATATTATTGTCTTCCCAGCATTTGCTCACCATTCTGGTGCTTTGAGTGGTGAGAGGTGGCACCTGCTTTCCATTTTAGAAGACCAAGTGGCTAGATACTCATGATCCCAGACTCAGTGTAGCAAGGGAATGTGCAGTGGAGCTGGGCTAAACCAACCAAATGCTATAGGTATTCAAACAGAGGCCAGTGACAGAGAGAAGCAGATTTGGACACTGCGATCATGGTGGCAGGAGATATGTTTCCAAGAGCAGCTCTGGCTGCAGTCCCATTGGCAATGCCCAGTGTCCAGCACTGGTCTTTGTGGCAGTGGTATCTAGATCACATGCTGTGGCCCCCAGTGCCTTTTCCAGACCTGTCCTATGCTGTGATTCTGCCTGGAGTCTCGTTCCTGTCTAGCTTTGCTTCTGAACATGTTTCAAGTCTATTTCTCTAGCCCTAGCAGAAATTCTGCGAAAAATCTAATAAACTTTCAACAAATATATTTCTTTTCCTTAAATGATTCAGAATCAGTTTCTCTTCTTGGCAGCCAAGATCTAACTGGCGATTTCATAAAGTCTTTATTAGTGATAAAACTAGATACGTTTGGCTCCACTCCGCTGTGCTTGGTAGATGGTCACTAATGTTTGCACGTGGTAAACATTGGAAAAGGTTTTCTGTCTTTTTGTTGGGCTTTGCTTCCCTCTACATGCCCTCCATATGTCATATCCTGTGGCTTCTGCTGCACTGCAGCAATAGGGCTGATCAATCTTGTGCCTTTTGCCAAGGACTAACTCTACTTTAAAAGCCTGGGCTAAATATAGAAAATTTGCCTTCAGAAACATGGATACAGTAACCGTTTTTGTCACTCTTTCTAATGACGACCAAAATATATTCCAAATGCAGTCCCTTCTTAATGTCCCCACTCCAACCTCATCACCATCATTTCTCCAAAGACGACAAAGTACTCAAATACCTGGTCCCTGTTTCCTCTCCTGCACATCCCACATGTATAATGGTGTCTCAATGTCACTTAGGAAAAACAAATCCAGGATCTTCACCATGGCTTACAAAGCTCTGCATTCTTTGGCTCCCGACTGCCTCTCAGCGGTCCTTTCCTTTCCTACCACTTTCCATCTTGCTGCGCTGGCATTTTTGCTATCCCTTCACCATGTCACCAAGGCTCCCCTGTCAAGGCCTTTGTACATGTATTTGCCATCCTCCAGCTTGAGGATGCCTTTTGCAGATATTCACAGAACTCGTCCACTCGCTGCATTTGCGTGTCTGCCCCGACCCAACACTGTCCCCGCAGATAGTGCTTTCCCGTCTCCCCTTCCTTCTCACTCTTTGATCCCTCTCTTGCTTTATTTTGTCCTCATAACCCTTATTCCCTTCTGACGTTACCCAGTTACTTATCCTTCTTTCTTTGTTTATTTTCCACCCAGGAGAATGTGAGCCTCAGGGGAAGCAAAGATTCTAATATTTTTTTCTTATGTATTTCAAATTATTTATATTTAATTATTGTAGGTACATAAAAGTTGTATGTAATTATAGGATATATGTGAAGTTTTGATACATGAATACAATTGAATTAACCAAATCAAGGTAACTGGGGTATCACTACCTCCGGCATTTATCATGTCTTTGTCTAGGAACCTTCCAATTCCACTCTCTTAGTTATTTTAAACTATGCCCTAAATTGTTATTGATCTATTTGTTGTGCATGTGGCTATGAAGAACATCTACATAGTATTAAAGGAAGAAATGAAACCCCGGGGTTCAGAGTTGTTGTGTGTAGAGAATCTCAGACTTTCTTTCCTACTGCTGTAACAAGTTGTTTTATTACAACTGGATTCAAACACAACATCTTTGAAATATGCACCTCGTGGCTGCCTAGCACCTGACAAACTTGAGATGACAGTAAGTAGTGACTGACTGTATAAATGCAATCAGCGACTCAAACCTTCAATAATGATCTAATAATTAAATATCTGAGAGATCAACTAATAATCGGACATTAACTTGGAACCCTCATGTGCATTAGGAAATGCCTTTGGTGGCCTCATTCCTAAATTGTATATTTTTTTCCAAACTCTTATATTTTGTATTTATTATCACTGGCTTGATAAATTTTCTTGAGACTTCATGTTAAATCAGAGCAACATGAGAAGATTAAATTATTTTTTAGGTCACAGTTACTGTTTTATTGCTATTTATGGCTCTTACAGAAATTCAGCTTAGGCAATTCATTTATCACCATTTATCATAAGTGTCCAGGTCAATACTATTTACTCTATTCCGAGAGTATGGTGCTATCTGGTGCTTGGTTCAAGTCAGTTATATTCGGAGTACATTGCTAGTAAATGTAGAGATTCTCTAAAGAAAATGACATATTTCCTGCCTTCAAAGACTCTGTCAGTTCTAACATTGATATAAATTGGGTCTCCTTCTGGATACGACACTTGGTCTGTTTCCAGCTGAGTCAATCTTCATCTGGGTTTCCTGGGCTGAAAAACACAGCTAATAATATCACTGTCAGGAAAAAAATAGTGGAGAATAGTGAGGTAATGTTGGAACTTATTAGTAAGGCACAGGTTAAGTCAATACATTCTAGAACCTTTTGTTTGTGTGAAACAAGAAATAGAGAAATTAGAGTCTATTCTAATTTCTATTAGAGCTAGAATATCTATTAAAATTGTAATCTATTACAGCTGAGTTGTTTTTAGCTTTTTAAAATTGGAAACATGTTAAATGAAATCTTAAGCTGAAGCATAAGCAAATAAACTTGTTAATTTTCCAAGGCAACAATATAAGTTGTCCCAATGCATAGAAATAAGAGGAGGAAATTTAGCTGCCTTGGATGTATCTCAATAATCTCCTTTTGATGTTTGAACCTTAGTCAACCTTCCTTAATTCATGGTATCCCATCCTGGTATTTGTGATGTCTCTTGAAAAATTAGCAACTCATCTGTGACTCATATTTTCCATAAATATGATTATCTGTCACTCAAGTGCACCCACATATGCAATGCCTCCCCCTCCATGTAACCAGATTCCATTCAAGTTTGTTGGTTACAACTCAAAGTGAACTTACCAGTATCTGCCTTCTCAAGACAATGTGAACAGAGCCCTTGAAGATCTTACTCACCATTGTATCCCCAGCAACAATCACACTGCCTTGTATTCAGAGGTTGATGCAAGTGTGCATTTTCCTTATTCACCATTCAGTCGAACACATGCTTACTTTCCCTCTATCTGACACTATTCTAAAGACAGGGAAATAACATGGAGAAAATTGGTTCCCATCTTACGGGAGCTTAGAGTCCTATTTATGGTTGATGTTCAATAAATATTTGTTCAGTTGATGAAAACTTTTTCTCTGCTTAAAAATAAACAGCAAAGTAGTTTTATAAGCTTCAGTTTCATGTGCATATATGTCCATATGTACACATATGGACATTTCAACTTATGTGTAAATAGACAAATACAATTATAGAACTCCAACCCAGGCAACGTAGGCAGGAATAAAGTGATTACCTTGCAAGTTGGCCCTGGCATGGGCACAGTTACCATCACCTGCAGAGAATGGTGTGATGTTTTTAGTAAGAATATAAAAAAAAATTTATTTCTTTCTTCAAAAGAAAATCGTCACATTTAAACTATTTGAGACTAGTGCAAGCACTCACCACCACTTTCATCTGATGTTAGAACTTCAGAATTTTTTTGAAAGCAAAACTGACAAAGGGACAACTTTATTTAGCCAGAGACTACAGCAGCCCTCAGCGTTTCACTTGAGTACTCATAAAAGATGGATGTCAAGCCTGGTTTTGAACACCTCAGGAACAAAATTCCACAGAGTTTTCATTATGAAAAGCATTTATGTAATATGGTAATAAGCTTGGAGACAATTTTCCTGCTTTATATGGTGGTGCTGAGGCTAAAATGAGATAAGCACATGCAAAGTGTCGAGCAAAGAGTTTAGAACACAATGGGGCTTAATGAATTTTATTTTACATCCTTTTCTGTCACCAAAATAAAAAAAATTCCAAAAATGCTAAGCTAATTGCATGTTCATTTTTAATATACTGGAGTACAAGCTCTTAAAGCAGATGCTAGTTCTTTCTCCACTCTTGGGGCCCAGTTCAGGGTATCACTGAATGGTAGAAATATGAGATAAATGGGAAAGGAAGGGAGGAAAGAAGGGAGAGAAGGAAAGGAAGGAGGGAGGGAAAGAAGGAAGGAAGGAATGGGGGAGGGAAGGAAAGAAGGAAGGAAGGAGGGAGGGAGGCAGGGAGGCAGGGCAAGACGAGGTGATAACAAGCAGGTAAAAGACACATTTCTCCAATAATTTCCTACCACTTTCTGGGTAGATAGACATCCAGGTCCTTACACAGTTTATGAGACAAGTCGTGCTTGTCCTGCTAACCTCCGTAACCTGCACACATGTCCAGACTGCAGGCTCAGCCTCAGTCACACTCCATCAGTAGCATTTCCTCATATACACAAGCACAGCGATGAGTTTTTGCCTGTTATTCCTCTAGCATGAGCACGTGCCCTCCTCAGTCCTGTCCCTTTATCAGCCTAGCTGACTTCTCACTCTTTAAGTCTCAGCTAATGCATTTCATATCATCACACTAAGAAATGAAACTCGTCATCAGTTTATGATACAATTCAGGAGAGATATGCACACAAAAACTAGGTAATCTGAGTATTTGTGATCCCTTCTTTCTGCCACATAAGGTGTTATTTCTGGCAGAGATATTGAGAGTGGAAAGGCAGTGGCAGGGATTCAGTTCCACGATTCCTGTTGCTTGCCCAGTCCTGTGGCCAATGCCTACTCTAGATTTGCCTGTTCTGACTGCTGCTGACAACCTGTAGAAGCTCCACCCCTTCGGCCCCAGATCTCTAAAGTGTTTCAAGGCTCTTAGCTTTAAAAATCATTCATTGACATCCTATCTGTGCCCAGCATTGAATCTGGAGCTGAAGATACAGCAGTAGACAGTGTGCAGAGACAGAGTCTTTGCTTTTGTGGACTTGATTGTCCAATCCAATCCAAATTCATTGTATGAATGAAGACAGATGATGCATATGAAAATATAGATAGTGAAAAGTGCTTGGAAGATAATACCACACGGTGTAGAAACACACAAATGATACTGGGTAGGACGGAGCTTCTTTTGGAGATGGTTCCTTTCAGGAGGTGAAATTCCACTTGAGAGATTCTGAAGGAACCAATCATGTGACGATTCAAGGGGGAAGAGCCTTTCAGGAAAAGTAAACAACCAGAGCAAAGACAAAAGAAAAGTTGATTTGTCTGGGGAGAAGATGGAAGGCTGGCATGGTGGCGCTTTGATGATAAGCAGTGAACTTGAAGATCGAGGCAGAGACCAGATAGTGCAGGGCCTGTTAGTCCACAATGAGCACTGGGAATGTATTCGGAGCATCAGAAGAAGCCACAGGAAGGGTTTAATACAAAACACAGACACTGCTTTGATTTATATTTTACAAAAAGGTCACCAGACTCATGAAGTGCAGAATAGTTTGGGAGCAGGTAAGAACAGAAAGAACCTGGTTATGATTCTTTCATTATAGACCAGGCAGAAGGTCATGGCAGCTTGAGAAGAGACGACAAGAGATCGTTAGAGTTTGGAGGTCATGCCAGTACTTCTGAATCCCCCTGACTGCTCCTCCATTGATTATTACTGTGTCTCATTATAAGGGCAATCGTGATGCTGATTTTTAGCAGCATAGGTAGCTAAGTTTTGTTAGGTAGTTGGGTTTTGTTTTTGCTGATTTTGTGCGTGTATTGTCTTGTTTTGTAACTTAGGAAACTGGAATCATATCAGTTTTTTGTGTCCTTCACTCACATATTCCCATATTGCAATTTCCCCCCATACTGTTGCATGGGAAAAAATTAAATTCTCGTTGGTGCATACTATGTATTCCTTTATTTTATCCGATCAATATTAATTCATTAATTTTAAGGGTAGTGAGATATGCCATCTCAAAATATGCCACTTTAGCTTAAGGATCATTTTGAGTTGAAGGCAATTGAAAAGAAGGTACCAGACAAACTTTCTGCCTTTCCTATTTGCCTAAAAACAGGTCATAAATTTAATAAGTTTACAAAGATGTTCTTCTCCACCAGGAAGAGCAAAGGTTGAGCACCAAGGAAGACTTGAGACATTTATCAGCTAGGAGACAACTCCAGAAGAATCTACAGAACAAACTTTTCTAGCTATCCTCTCTCTGCCATTAGATTTCTATGACCAGCTGCCTTCTTTCTTTCTTTGAATTCAAGACATTTCATAAGCTGGAGTTCTAGGCCATCTTGAGAATTACTTATTTCCTAGGCATCTCTCATGAGTATATGAAATACGCATGTTCATAAACTTCTGTATGCTTTTCCTTTGTTAATTCATCTTCTGTCACAGAGAACCTAGCTGGGAACCCAGAACGGGAAAAGCTACTCTTTTTCCCCTACACGTTTTACTATTGAGAACACATGGGTAATTTCCAGTTTGAAACTCTTACTGATAGTTAAGTTAAACTCTTACCGAATGCTATAACGTCGCAGCGTGTGGTACCTGGTGACATGCAGTAGAATTGCAGGTCCTCAGACATGCAGATGTTTGGCTTTGGAAGATACTGCCCATATTCCAAAGTGATCGCACAGATTTCCACTCCCCATCACCAACTGGCAACCCAGTTCCTTCACATTTTAGGTATTTTCACTGCGGCATTCTGGTGGAGTGTAAGAGATACCAACTGCTACTTTCCTTGCTACACACTTTTGTATATTTATTTTATAAAATTATTGGAGGTCTTTGACCACTTTTTTTTGTTTGTTTCCTTTATGTTTGAGCACCACTTTCCAAATTCAGATAACTTTTCCTTTCATTAATATGTTCACTATCCTCGGTTAGTCTGTGTTGCCAAATGAAAGACAGCTCTTGCTTCCATGATGATTCCTTTCATGAGCCTTCTTAAATGAAATATATGAGTATTTAACTTCCTGCAATCTCACACCGTGTGACCTTGGTTATAGGTTCTAATCATTATTCTGTGGATTCCTGGGCGTTTTATCAGTAGGTGGTTTCACAGTCCCTTACACCCTCCATTTTATTTTATTCGAATGTACTTTCATCTTCCTTTCCTTCGTGACTCCTCTTTTCCCTTAGGACCAGGCTCTACTTCTTCCTGCCTCAGTGGTGTTTACCCTCCCATCACCCATTTCCCCCCAGTTCTAGGGTCCCAACGCAACTTTTAGGTGATCATCTCACTTTTGACAGGAAGTTATATTTTGTACATGACCTTAGTTTTCCAGAAATCGAAGAAGTTATTTTACCTAGGGAAAAGAGTTACGGAACAATGATTTTTTAAATACATTAACATAGAGGGGTCCTCCACAATTAAAGGAATTCAAGACTATTTGCAGGCATAGAAGAATTATTTCCAACATGCTCCTAAATTAACTTAGGAGTTGACATGCTTGTACATTTTGGGCAATCGAAGTGATTAATGCTTCTGGAACTTTGCTAATTGTGCAACCATGTCAAAAGGGTAATTAGTTCAAGTGAAAGTTATGTCACAGTAGTTTAGGAGGGGACCTACAGCTATACTTGTGGGAAAACCATTGACTCAGAAAGCAGAGTAATAAGGGTTACTAGCAGGCCAACTGAACTCTCCTGGGCATGTATTTATAAGAACATGACCAGTATGATACTGCTAGAAGTTAATGAGGCTTTCAGGTGCTGCTTCCTGAGTGCCTTTAGCCACGTGATTCTATATTCTATTTCTTTCTTTCTTTAAAGATGGGGTCTCACTATGTCACCTACGATGGCCTCTGGCCTCAAATTCCTGGACTCCAGTGAGACTCCTGCCTTAGCCTTCTGAGAAGCTGGGACTACAGGTGTGCCCTACTGCAACTAGCTTATATATTTTTTCTAAATATTTTTAAGTAATGTTGGAGGCATCTCAGAATAAATTATTACTTTCTCACTGTCCACTGCTAGGGTTGAGCTCTGGTTAGATAAGTTGCAGAATCCATTTACTGGAAATTTCTTAGGAAGTTTTCTGTAAACGAGCATATGCTGTCTTCACTGCTGGGTCTCATACAATCTGATCCTCTCTGGAGAATTGGTGAGTTGCCCCAGAGAAGTCTCATTATGAGCGAGAGATTAAAAACTCTATCAAGCACTCATTCTAAGGGAAGCAGTACCCAGGCAAATGGTCTTGACCCAAAGATAAATCCTTTAGACATCAAAGGAGGAGGAACTCTGAGGACAATGTCTTGGTTGTTACATGATTTCGTTCTAGGTTCAGCTTCATGGGTCTAAAAGTCAAAACAGATTTTAAAATTCTGTTTTACTTTTGCAGTTTTACCAAACACTGTAACACTCTATGGTATAGGCAACACCAATACAGTACCAAAAATGGATACTATAACAATCAGTTTAAAAAATATTCTAAGGAGAATAGATTGACACTCAAATCCTTCCCGAGACCACGCACAGCTTTGCTGTAACTGGAGCCTTGGTGTGGACATTCAGACACCTCTCTCTCCCACAGGAGAGAGCCACAGCCATAATGGCCGTGTGGTGGTCAGCAGCCTCTGACACATCCTGGAACACCCACGGGGAAACTCTTCTGTCCAGGGAGCATCTTGTATGGTGCATATAGCCTTGGTGGAGCATCATAAATGCCGAGTTAGACCATGTTTCTGACAATCTGAGAGACATTTCCCAGGGAATCTCAGCATGAATTATGGCCAGGAGTGTGAAGTTAGGGTGTGTGTGTGTGGGGGGGGGGCATGTAATGATCGGAGATAGGAGTTTTCAAAGGTTGGATTTTCCTGTGTGCAAGGCAAGGCCAGAGCCATCGGTAATTGCCTATGATAGGATAAAAATATTTAAATTATTCTTAAAATTAAGATTTTTCCACATATATCCAATCATCCACCTATATATACATGTGTACTTATATATTTTACATATATCTGGTGACTGTCTTTATTTCTTCCCTTGGGAAAAGAATCATTTGCCCATGATGTTGTGCTTGTGATATAATTTTCTACTTTTCAATCATTTGACTTGTTTTAATTATCTTAATTATTTTATTCTTCCTTAAGTCCCTATCCCTCTTAAATTTTGAAAATGATTCTTTGAGTCTTAACATAGTAACATATCAATAAAAATGTGCATATGTGTTATGTAACTCCTGCTTCCAGCTAACTGATGAATACAATCCAGGGACTAAAGAAGGAACACATTTCAGTGCCAACTTTATCACTGTAAAGCTGGACAGAGACCCCTGCACGGATCTCAGGCCAGATTAGTGCCTTCTATGGTCCCCACCTCCCAGAACTAAGGCTACTTAGCTCTCAAGGAGGTATCTGTCCACTCATAAGCAGAGACATGGAATCAGAGAGGGCAGAGGACATGGAGGGTTTGCCAGGGCTCTTTGTGGTTTGGTTACCATAGGATGGAGAAAAAGCAGGTCAGTTCCTCAGCATCTGAGGGTAAATGGACTATTGGCACAGGACAGAGGGCAAACAGTGGTCAATGCAGTTTTGCAAGACAGTGATCCCGTCCCATAGAATCGAGTTTCCAAGGACTCACAAGCCAGACAGTTCACCTCTGCTGCTATGTGACTATGTACAGACTCCTCTCTCTACAAAGAATAATGGAAAAAGAAGTCAGGGAATAAGGTTTTTTTTTTCTCTTGTAGTCATAAAGTTTGTGTTACTTTAATCTTTTGTGTGTAACACCCAAGCCTGTGGTCATTCACGGTTATGGCTGTACCCCCCTTCTTTCCACTCCCTACAACTCTCTGGGATGGTAGTGACTAGTTCCATTTCTAAACCCAGAAAGTTCTTATATGGCACAGAATAAATCATTAGCTTATGGGTAACTCACAGGGTACAACGCATTCTTAGCCCCAAACTAATTCCCTAATCAACTTCAAATCATGCCCAGCCACACTGTCGAATATTCCTTATTAGAGAGTATACAAAAACATTAAACAACATTTATTATAGTACAAATTTATAATAAATTTGAAATTTGAATAACACGGAATTCCTCCTGTTATTACATTCTTAGAGAGAAATTAAAGACCCAAAGCAAAATCTGATTAAAGTTCATCAAACTTTAAGGAAATGAAAATCCAAAATCTTTCCAATGAAATGTTTTCTTTTCTCTCTATTTTTGACAAGATAAATTTAATTCACAGAGAATCTGGGTTCTATCGGAAGCTGACTGACATTTTCTATGAGAATATGTGTGACAACTTCAAATTTTAATTAATCCAATTTGAAGTAACTCAATTCCAAACCATATCATGTGTGACACGCCCTCAGAAAAAGAATCCAAAGAGTCAATAGGATACATGAGGTGATCTCATCTGTAGCCCTCACCCATGCAGTCTAGAATACACAGATAATTTCAATTTCTCCAAAGCAGCTGTCCCTGTTCATCATACAATGCCTCATTGCAATCACCAGTATTGAACCATAGCAGAAAAGAAAACAGTAGATTTGATTTTACCTTGCCAGAATGCCCAACAATCTAGGCTAGTTTATTGAGTCCTTAACCTGTGAACTTAAATTCCGTTATGAGAATGCTTTTGTTAAGAGGTTAGTTGTGACATTGCTACTACATTTGATAGATTCCTACATTTTGCAAAAATTACACATTTGCTGTGGTGGCTCTGCCCCCTCCGGGCTTATTTGACAGGCTCTGCCTTTCATTCTGTGTTCCTTCTGCATCTTTTCATTTTCCTTTCTGCTCTGAGCCTTGTGGTTCTGGCAAGTGTTTGCTGAGGAGTTGCGTGCTGCCTGGGGACGCGGCCCCCGTTTCCTCCTGAGAGTGGGGTGCCCCACATTTTGAAAGCGCCTCTCCTCCAGAGATCACCGCACTGCATTCCCCACAGTGTTGATCTTCTGCTCTTTTTCTGGATTTCTCCAACCCCAGAAATACCTACCAGCACTTTCAGCAGTATACCGTTTATCTCCTACGACTACTTTTTCTTCTAAAATTCCTTGGGCCTGTGAGTTCTGTGCCTCATGAGGACAGTTCCCTCGTCTCCACATTCATGTTTTTCCTTCCATAGATCCCTGAACTGAAGCTGCCATTGACCTTTTAATGCCCTCAGTGGATTAAGAAAGGATGAATCTTTGCTTTCCTTTTACTCTCTGTCCAACACTGCCTTCCCGGAGTTTTAGACTGAGTAGGTTCAGTCTCCAGGTTCCTTCTGCGGCGTCCCCAACTGCTCTTTGCTATCTCTTTTCTTGTCTTGCTTATTTGCCTCTGTTTTTATTTCTCTCTATTGTTTCTCTACTCCCTCAGCCATGTCCAGCTGAGTTTTTACAATTTTACTAATTTCTCATACTGCTCTGTTCCTTTGTCTGAAGCAACAATAAGAACACTAACTGTAACAGCTAAATTGCACATTTATGAGGCGTCAGATCTTATGCTTAGAGAGTTCAAGGTAGGCATCCTTTTCCCCCCAGGTACAGATGCGGCTATGGAGGACTAATGAGGTTAAGATATTTTCTGAAATTTAAAAAAATTGGGTTAACCGAAAGAGAGAGATAGAGGAAAGAGATGAATTACTTATTGTCTGCACTTTAATAGCACATCTCTATTTTTAATAAATACACTCGAAATTCCACATTTCACCAGAAACTTTTCATATGGAAAAGAACAAGTGGTGCTTGATCATTTCTTCCCAGTGTTATATATAAATAAGATTATACAATATTTGAACAGGGAAAAGAAAATTAAAATTACTTGTGATTTCACTTTCAAGAGACAATCCTTGTTAACATTTGAGTAGTAACTTCCCGGGGATTATTTTGTTACTATAATCACACAGACCTTAGCAAAGGTAAAGTGGGATAGCCATTCTCCAAGTGTTCGCTAGTTTTCAGGAATGCATTTTCCCCACAATGATAAATCATTGGCAACAGCAGGTATTCATGAGTATACACCTCAACATTTTTAAGGCTTTGAAGTAGACCATTGTATGGTTTTCATTTATACATCCATCTCTCTGTAATGGGTATTTAAGTTAGTTCTGTTCCACTATTAAAATATGTGTTAATATGAGTATCCTTGTATAAATTTTTTTTTTGAGACAGAGTCTCACTTTGTCACCCTAGGTAGAGTGCTATGGCATCATAGTTCACATAGTCTCACTTTGTCACTCTGGGTAGAGTGCTGTGGCATCCATCAACCTCAAACTCCTGGGCTCAAGCAATCCTCTTGCCTCAGCCTCCCAAATAGCTGAGACTATATATTCACCACAATGCCTGGCTATTTTTTAGAGATGGCATCTCCCTCTTGTTCAGGCTGGTCTCAAACTCTTGAGCTCAAGCACTCACCTGCCTCGGCCTCCCAGAGCTCTAGGATTACAGATGTGAGCCACTGTACCCGGTCCTTGTACGTATTGAATTGTGCATTTTGCATTGTGTATTTTCAAGACAAAAAGTTAAATTATTATAAACATAAATGAAGAACTGCTCCTCAGTTCAGTTTTCACCTTAAAATTAGCAGAAATACCTAACAATTTGACACTATCCTGATCGTAAATTTAATCCCCAGTGTCATTATAAACTTATTCCATTATGCTGTGTTTTCATAAGTTTATGGTTAATATTTTTCACAAAATTATGTGTCTTTAAATATAGACAATTACACATAAGATAACATATACAACACTTTTTGAAACAGTATGTCTCTGATTTCACAAGAACATTCTGTTATTTTTTCCACTTTTCTGTTTTGTTGGGAATTGTGTTTATCTCTAGGCTATTTTAACTAGTATAAAACAACTAGGTCAAAGAGAGAAATTCTTCTGCGGATTATGTCATAGTGAAGAGGATCTCTATACTTTTTTAAAGGGCAGAAATATCTAAGCATATAGAAGTAGCACAAACTCACAGAATAGAGGTGAATTCTCATGGCCCTCGTGGTCTTGCTCATGCTTTGAGATGGCATCTTTTTAGGCCACCAAGTAGGACCAGAAGGAAAGTCAGTAAACCAAATGTAGGGACTGACCTCCCAGTGAAAACAAGCAAGAAAAACAGCTGTGCACTTGGGCTTCTTCCATGACCTAGCAATTATGAATTGGGCTGCAATAAACATTCTGGTACAAATACCTTTGTTGTAATGTGATTTTTGGTCTTCTGGATATTTACCTAGTAGAGGAATTGAAGGATCCAATGGCAGGTCTATTTTTAGTTCCCTAAGTGTTCTCCAAACATGTTTCCAAAAGGGACGTATTAGTTTGCATTACCACCAGTAGTGTAGAAGTGTACCCCTTTCTCCACATCCATACCAGCATCTCTGGTTTTGGTACATGTGAATCTTTCTAAATGTAGAATATAAATGTATTAACACAATCACTAAGAAAATGCCATGAAGGCTATGTTAACCAGTTTGGTGAAAATATTTCAAATTGTATATAAAACCAGCACACTGTACCCCATGATAGCATTAATGCACACAGCTATGATTTAATAAAAATAAAAAGAAAGAAAAACAGCTGTGAATAGCCAGACATTTAGTCAGTCTTAACTTTACTGCAGTTTGATTGGCCCAGTAGTGTGTGCTATGGCTCCCTCATGAGCCTCAACTACATAATTTGCCTTCGATTCCTGATTTTTCTACCTTGTATTTCTAACTTCAACGTGCATGTTTCATTTTTCATTCATACATTCAATAATATTTGTCAAGCACGAATCATAATCCAGGGTACATTGTAAGTTCTTGAGATGCCTTCGTAAGTAAAACAGAAAGAAACGGTTGCCTTTAGAATTAATTAATGATGATTTTGTGATTCAGTAACCTGCCTCAGATATGCCAGGATATTTAATATAAAATTCAGATCTTTTGAATTTTGTAACATGGTAGGGTTTCCTGAAATCTTCTCAGACTTACTAATTTGATTTTTATGTTTGTCCCTGTCTTAACATTGGGAAACCCCGCCATGCAGTTGACAACAAAGATATGACTGTATCTAATGGGGCACTCCATATGTGTCTAGGTTTGCAAAGGAGTCCCCAGTTCACATCTGCAGAAAATATGGCTTCCTTCCAATAACTGGTGGAAGCCTTTTTTAAGAGTCCTTTCCTGACACCCTCACCAAACAAGGCTGGGGATTAGGGAAAACATAATTTGGTTTAATCCCATAATTTAGATTGGTGTACCAATTTTAACTTTTTAAAAATTAGATGACATTTTTATTTGGGTAAATTCTGTATCTTTCAGATTTCCTACCCTTCCCTCTGATATGTCCAAGATGATCTCAAGCCAACCAGGGAGGGTTTCATAACCCATGGTGGTGGAGAGAAGAGAAGGGTCAGATCTATGCACTAGTCTGTGTGTCTTCTGGCAACACACTGAAGCTTTTGGCTATGGACTTTACCTGGTCAGGGCTCAGAGATCTTTCCTTCCTGAGTCAACCCCACCTTTACTTACTGCTGCTGAGAGGTCTTTGGGTGTGGCTGCAGGGTGCAGTACTTGACTACCAGATTACTCGGTCCCAGCCAGTCCTCTATGGAACCTCTGGCAGTTACCACAGCTAGACTCCCAACTACCTTTACCCCACTACACCCCACTCGGAGGGAATGTGGTATCTTCCAAGACTTTTCCATGGCATCTACGAGTGACTTGGGGGGTTATCTAAGGCTCTCATTCTTCCTAAAGATTACAAGCAAAAGTCAAGAGGGACATTGTGTAGAGCCGTGTCCTCTTCAAGATGCAGTTGTTTAAACAACTCTTGAAGTTTTTTACTTAAAACTCAGGGCAACTGATATCTCTTTATCTTGCTATCAGTGTTCAGTGTGGTGGCCACGTATGTATGTGTGTCAGGTATGATACAAACCCTATATTCTCAGCTTATGCCAAAAAAAGTCTTTGATTTTCCTCGGGAAAACCCATTTCCATTTCAGAATTGACCTAGCTTAGTGGGGCATGTAGAGTCAGATGAGCATAATTCACAGCCCATAAAGCACAACTGCCACCACCAAGTGTCAAGAAGAGCATTTGACTGATGTTGACTGTGAGGTTGATGCAAACAGGTATAGTAGATGTATATTTTTTGGCAGGTGAAAAGATGTGTCTAGATCAGCATTAAAGTACAAAAGTTGTTGCCAGTTGTCTTTATTTTCTCAAGTCATTTGTGATTTTAGAGATGCCTGGTTTTCACTAAGGCATAATGAACCCCATGAGATTTTAACATTGTCGGCCCAGTTTCAGAATGTGGTGAGACGACTTGTTAATGTAGTGTGAGTTCCAGGACTACATTAGGTCTATCAGTCTAATTAGACTGTGTGCCCACTGGGCATGGACTGTGAGTACTGCTTTTCCCAAAGACTTGGTGCATTACATTTTGTGTCTCAATAAATGTCTTTTGAGCTAATTCCCCCAAGTGGTTTTCAAATCACCACTTAAATATTGCAGAAATAAAATCACATAATTTATAAAGCTATTATTTTCACTCAATTTGAAAATTGGTCTTTGATTTTATGAAAGAGATTTAGAATTGTTACACAATTCTTTTCCAAAACAGTGAAAAGAACAGTCCATTGACATGTACATATTAGATGTTAAGCTATTGTACCTTTGTAGGAATCTATAATCTTTATCTGTATAATTTTTTTTTAATATACTGTGTTTTTCCTCCCCAAATCTGGTGAACTGATTTATTAGTTATTCATCTATTTAACCAGAAGCTTAAGATATCTATAGGAGACTCTATATCTTCAATGGGATAAATTGATATTAATACCAGTCTATATAAACATTACTTTTGTGCTTCACTGATAGGTAACTTTTAAAACTTCATCAGAACCAACTTTTTTCTACTGTTCACAGGTATCTGTATTCTATACGCAATCAGAGTTAAAATATTTTTTAAGACAAATATTTTTCATAATGTGGTATCTAGACCATAAACTTCATGAGAGTGCATCCAAGTCTTTTCATCTTTGTCTTATAACACAGAGTTTGGCATATGGTAAGGATGAAATCAAATATGAAAACAAATACCTAATACAAACCTCCTAGCAATAAGGAACACCCAATCATGTGTCCATAAGATAACATCTTTGGAAAGAAAAAGGGGATGGCCAGGAGACTCTGACCTAGGAGGCTCCAGAGGATTCTACTTCATTTAAGGTGAAACTCACTCAGCACTGAATGCTCTGTGTAGGCAAATATTGCCCTACAAATAATTCACCTGTACCTTGGTTTGGTCATGGCAACTTTAAGTTCTTTGAGAACATCCTGTATGTTCTGCAGAATCTATATTCACAGGAAGCACACAAAAGAAAATGAGTTCAACATCTTACCAACATTTTATAATATCAGAGAATCCTAGAGTTTAGAAGAATCTTAGAGGTCATTAAACTCCCACCCAAAATTAAATGTTCTTTCTCACCCATAAAAATCATCTATCCTGGGCCATTCCGTGGACAGGAATGGAGTACTTTGTAATTTTGCACTTATGGGCTACGACAAAAGAGAGAAAGAAACTTTGACTTTAAGTTCCCTTTATTTTAGGGCATTAGTTAATACAGGTTTTTAGACAGATAAATTTCAAAGCTTCAGGATTTAAATAATATGGATATAAATTTGTTTAACTGATATATAGGAAACATAACATCCTATAATAGATACAATACATTACCTTCAAGAGCTGATAAAATATTTTCAAATATTATGTTAGGTCACAAGAAATTTATTAAACCACAAAATCAAAAAAATGTGTAGAGATAGTTTTCTTTGGTTGAAAATAATAACCAAAAAGGAAAATAGATAATTGAAAAAAAAAGTAATTACTTGATAAATTTAAAAATATAGCTCTTCAGTCAAAGAAGAAATTAAAGTGTAATAACAGATTATTATGAAACAGTGACAAGAAGTTTATATATCCTACAATTCCATTACTAGGTGTCTACCCAGCAGAACAAAAAGCATTTTACCACAAAGACATTTGCACCAGAATGTTTATTGCAGCCTAATTCATAATTGCCAAGTCATGGAAGCAACCCAAATGGCCATCAACCCATGAATGGATTAACAAATTGTGGTATATGTATACCATGGAATACCATTCAACCATAAAAAGACAGAGACTTTATATCTTTTATGTTTACCTGGCTGGAGTTGGAGCACATTCTTCTTAGTAAAATATTTCAAGAATGAAAAAAAAAAATCCAATGTAGTCAATATTATTATGCAACTGATCTCTAAATATTTACACAATCATTTGAATGATAAAACACAAATACAGCCTAGCAAGAGGGGTGAGGAGAGAGAGGGGAAGGTAAGCGGGGAGGGCTATACGTGAGAGCAGGGAGGCCATTTGTTGGGATCTTGCCTAACATGCATAATGCAAGGGACCATTTCAAAATAACTAAGAGTACATTTTAAATGTCTTACCACAAAAAATAAATGAGGTGATGGCTATGTTAATCAGTTTGATTTAAGCATTCCACATTATCTATAAAATCATTGTATTGTACCCCATAAATGTATACAGTTATGATTTTAACTAAAAATTAATAAACAATATATTAATAAACAAACAAATACAATATTATAGATTTTTAAAGTATGAGATATGACCCCATAGCTGTGACTATGGTATCTCAGCACTTACTGTAGAGAGCTGATTTTAGGTCTGGGTCAGGAAAGTGTGATATGAGCCGAGAAGACTTGCCATCACAGAAAGTAAGGACGCTTTCTATTCAGAATTCATATCAAAATGACTCAAGAGCAAACACGAAGAAGTTTCCACTGTAAAAAGATGGCCACTTCAAGAAATAATAATAATACTAACTGCTCTAAATAAAATCACATCAAATATATTTAAATCCATGAGTTCATAAGAGTAAGTACCTCCCACACCATCTCCCCTCCACCACCAATTCTTTAGATACATATGAAGATTCTATGGATATAACTCAGTATTTTGAAAAAATATAAAAAATGGAATTATTCAGACTCCCTTTTCCATAGGAACTCTATCTCATGATATCTGAATAATGAGTGGACTCTCATTTTTTTTTTTCTTTTTCATTTTTTGGCTGGGGCTGGGTTTGAAGCCGCCACCTCCAGCATATGGGGCCAGTGCCCTACACCTTTGAGCCACACGTGCCACCTGAGTGGACTCCCATTTTGACAGAAATTTTGCAGGTGATAAGTGAAGAAGAAAGATAAAAGTCCAAATCACCATTCTGCAACTTCTCATGTAAATCTATTGTAAACAACCTAGGCAATGCTCATCAATAATTAATAATATGACAAAAAGATTATCAACATTATGTATCTATTGATGGAGACACATTACCTGTGAAATTAAATCTGGTCAACGTCTTCATATATGAATCAATTTAAAGGAAAATAAACAAAAGAGAATGGAGAATGACACCAAAGGAAAATAATCACCAGATCCCATACTGTGGGAAACTCTATTGAATAATAAAATAAAATGTCATAGTTGTCCAATAAAAAAGAAAAAGAGAAATGAAAGAGAGAGAGATAAAGGGAGAGAGATCTGTAGCATATGATACTTAAAAGGCTTTATCAAGTTATATAAGAAGATAAGAATTGTTGGATGACATGATAAGGTCTCAGATTTACTTCAAAACAATACAACAGTGGAAGATCTAGCTGGAGGTGTACAAATGAAAGAAGCTTGGCCAGCAACTGGTATAGCCAGGTGCAGTGGCTCACACCTATAATCCCAGCACTCTGGGAGGCTAAGGTGGGTGGATCTCCCGAGCTCAGGAGTTCAAGACCAGCCGGAACTAAAGCAAGACTCTGCCTCTAAAAATAGCCCGGTGTGTGGTGGGTGCCTGTAGTCCCAGCTACTTGGGAGGCTAAGGCAAGAGGATCACCCAGGAGTCTGAGGTTGCCATGAGCTATGATGCTAAGGCATTCTACCAAGGGAAACAAAGTGAGACTGTCTCAAAAACAAACAAACATACAAACAAAAGAATATGTGGAACTTCTGATGGATCCTGGTGGCACAGAGAAAGTGGAGGTGATGGGAATGACTTCTTCTTTCAAGCCTGTTTCTGGAAACTCACAGCCACAGTCCTAGGACTGTTGACTCTCCTCAGACTTGCATTCTTCCCAAAGAGCAAAGAAATGACCCACTACAGGGCTACAAATCACCATCAACACATTCACTCCTTCAAGAAGGAGTTCCAGTTAGCCCATAGGTAGCTATCTGACTGCAGCCTTCCCTGGCACAGACGAATGTCTCCCCTGATGCACCCCCACTGAGCCCAGCCTCCTTCCCTGGCATAGATGAATGTCTCCCTCCCACTGAGCCCAGCCTCCTTCCCTGGTGCTTCCCTTTCCCACCTCCACACAGTGCGCACACATCTGGAAGGCAAGCTTTTTACAGGACAAATGTCTTCTACTCATTTGAGACAAGATTCCAAAACCAAAGTCATTGTACACACAACAGAGATGACAGTCTTCTTTTTATAAGGAATCGAGACATTCATCTAGATAAGTGTCTGAGGCTGAAAGTCACTGTATATCAACCTCCATAAGTAATTGGTAAATGTCTAACCACAGTTTATGATGTATATTTTTAAGATGTGAAGTCACTTATTTTTCTTTAAAATGTTTCCTTCCAATTTTGAATTGTCAATAGTTCGTAGAGGCGTTATTTTGTGTATGGGTGTATCTATTTGCTCAAAGATCTACATTCTATGCAATGTTGGGAAAAATATTTTGTGTATCTAAAGTTTCATAACTAATGTTGAGATACTAACAGCTGTATTGAGGTCACATAGATTAAATAAGTCAACAACATACTTCCTGATTTATAGTGTGTACCCTGTATTTCTTAAATTTCTCATAACAAATGAAGACAGATAAATATTTGAACACTAAACACATATTCCTTCTAAATTGTGTATTACTATGCTCACATGCTGACAATACTGAGATATTTGGGGCAAAAATTCTTGTGTGCTTTATCCAGGACATTCTTTCCATCACTTAGAAGAATTTTTTTTACAGAAAATCATTTATAAGGAAATATAATTTAAATTTATCAATTCAATAACAAAGAAACTATCCATTATGCATCTAATAGAAAAATCATGCAAAGAAAATAAAAGTGAAGCTATTATTAGTATCTTATTCATGGGTTATTGATTATGCTGATTTAATAAGACATGGTTATCAGATTTTAGAACTAAAAGAAATTAGAGGGTATCAAGTACAACCCTAATTTTCTGTACCTGAGAATGTTATCTATGTCTCTAAGGCTGTTACAGATCTCACCAAGTACAAAATAAATGTGCTCTTCCTCTATTGAACTATTTTGGGATATAAACTTCACAAGTATTTTGGAAATCTAGAGGGAAAACCTTTGTTTTTTATATTCTTTTGGGTGAGAGTGCCAGGTGAAGCAAGAAAAGATGAGAAGCAGGGTGGGCATGGTGACACCAGCTTGTAGTCCCAGCTGTTCGGGAGGCAGAGGTGGGGGAATCACCCCAGCCTGGCCAAGGTAGTAAGACACCATCTCTAAAAAATTTTTTTAAAGAAAAAGAAGAAATAAAGAAGACAAGAAGAGACAAGGACATAATATTTAGGTTAATGTAACGCATAGCTAGTATTATTTCTGTCCTCCACAGTGTCAAATAGAGAAAGTGCAAGTAAGCCCTTATTTTCAAAAAAGAAGAACAGGGAACCTACTGAAATGCATGTTTTATTAAAACAGAGTCTTGCAAGATAAACCATAGAGGTGATCCCTCCAATCACCCTCCCTCCACCTCTGTGGTTTATCTTACAAGGGTACAAGTGAATCTTTCTAAAAGTAGAATATAGATGTCTTGACATAACAACTAAGAAAATGACATGAAGGCTATGTTAACCAGTTTGATGAAAATATCTCAAATTGTATATCAAAATACCACACTGTACCCCATGATTGCATTGCTTCATACAGCTATGATTTAATAAAACAAACAAATGAAAAAAACAGTCTTGCTCTGTTGCCTGGGCTTGAATGTTGTAGTGTTATCCCAGCTCACTTCAAACTCCTGGGCTCCAGCAATCTTCTTGACTCAGTCTCCTGCATAGCAGGGCCTATTGGCCTGAGCCACCCCTCTTGGCTAATTTTTCCACTTTTTCTAGAGATGGAAATAAATTATTGACCACATAGTTGTCTCATCAATTCACATTTTTATTGACTTATGTTGCTACCTTTAGGAAATTCTGAAAGATTTCAATTTTGTCCAAATGGACAGAGGTATTTTGTTTTGTGTTTATTTTTCAATTTTAGTTTAATTCTTAAATTTGGTGCAGGTTTTCAAACACAGAGAAACATTTTTGTTGTATGGGTATCAGAGGTGAATTTAATAGGGCATTTTGTTAAATCCAAAATTCATGACTTTTTCATGTGTTACATAAGGCAGAAGTCACCAAAATTTGGCCCCTTTCACTAATAAGTAGAGCTTTCTCCTGCTTCCAGCCTTTCCATCACCACCCACCCATGCCCACTCCATTAAGACATCTCCAATCTAATTCAATCCATCTATTTGATAATCTCTATTATTTCTTGCCTCATTCAGACTTTTCATTTTCCAAGATTTCTCTGCTATTTAGAAAGACCATCCAAACACTTTGGCCATGAGAAGTCGAGACAAATCCAAGATCATTTCAAATCCAGCTCCTGCTAAGAAACCTTCTTTGATTTCTCCATTTGGCATTAGTGTCTCTCCATTGTATTCATTAAATACCAAAACTGGTTAAATTAAATTTTTTGTCTTCTCTCCTGTCCCAAGTAGTTAAGACGACTAGAAGAAAACAGTCATGCTGACCAAGGCAATTTCAAATTTGTCAACACTGACTTCAAGTTACAAGACATTCTACCACATTTCCTGAGCTAAGTGCCTCTGCCACTCTCCTGGGTAAAGATGTCACTGTTTATCCTCCCTCATAAAACTCCAGGACACCTGTCCTTATTCTCATTTGTTTTTCATTCTTATGTCATTGAGAAAATATGGGCAATGAGAATGAAATTTCCCCAGGCTCTTACTACCAAATTTACCAGCTTACTTTCACCGATAATCACAGAACCAGCTTTTTTTTTTTATCCATGAGAGCCGTGAACTGATGGTGCCCCTAAGAGCAAACCACGCCTTGGAGCATAGGTTCCCATTCGTCCCCCTTCCCCTAGTGTACTATCCCTGCGTCGAGTGCTTCCTTTTCTCCATTATTTTCCCCAGTATATAAACACGCCATACTGTCTCCCATCTCAATGCTTTCTTCACCCCACATCCCTCTCCAGGCACTATTCAGGGGTTTTTGTCTTTTTTTACAGCAAAACCCTCAAGTGAGTTGTCCATCCTCACACTTCCCACTTGTCTTTTTCATTCTCTGGAATCCAAGAGAAATATCAGAAAATGACTTGGCTTTACCTTTAAAAGACAACTTTTCGCCCCCTTCTCTGCCTTTGCCCTATTCCAAAGAACCATCATTTCTCATCCGATTAATGCCTCAGCCTCCCACCTGGTGTTCCCGCTCCCTTCATTGTCTTTGCCCGTGGTGTCTAAGTGATACTTTTGGACCACAGGTTAGATTATGCCTGTCTTCTCCCCAGAACCCACCGGAGTGTTTTCATCTGACTCCAAATAAAGTCCAAGCCTGAGACATTCTGTGAAGCTCCACGCAATCTGGTCCTCCACTGATTTTATAGTGTTTGATGTCATCCTCCTTCACTCCTCATTGTGACCTTATCTCGTCTTGACAACCCTTGTCCACAGAGCCCTACTTTATATAATTTATTATACCTTGTTTGCACTATGTATGCACATAGCTATGTTTTTATCCCATATAAATATATTTTCTTTAGAACAACCAACACCTACCACTGCACCTGCATTTTTCATACATTATCTGTTTTAACTCTTAAAACAACTGTGAAGTAAGGGTAGTAAAATCCACATTCTACAGATGCAGACCAAAGGAGTTAAAGCCACACTATGTTACAATTCATCAGCCTCAGTCCAGACCTCCATGACTTTACCTTTGAGTTAGATTTTCCAGCGTTTACATCACCCTGTGCTCTTTGTTGGAAATGTCATTAAATTAACTTTTAAGTTAATTAAATACGAGTATCACGTATACACCTTTGAAACTTGATCTATAGAACTTGCATTTGCATTAACTACTTGACAAGAACTATTTTCCCATTTGCCTTTATTTTCTTCAACATTCATTAATGAAAACACATATTCATTAAAGAAAACACGGATTCATTAATGAAAACACATTTAAAGTTCCATGAAATAATAGAGTTGCCTAAACTGTTGGACATGAAAAGCCAGGAGAACATACCATTTCAGCTCAGTGAGACGGTGAAAATTTTATTTTTAGAAATCCCTTTGGAGAGAACAAAACTTAATTAGGCACATGAAAACTTGAACTTAAAAGTTTTATTCATCATTCTAAAGTTTTTAAGAACTTGACTTTTAACATTTTTCAGATTTAATTATTTTTATGTGGTTAATTTTCTCTAAATACCCACATTTCTGCATCCCTCTCTCAGGATTTTATATTTCTAAGTTCTTCAAAATAATATAGGCTAGATCAAATTGGTGGGATAAAAAGTAGAAATCTGCCTTACCAGACTGTGTCTGTGAGCTCCACAGTAAATGTATGGTTATCTATGCATTTAGAAGAAGCCAGACTTAACAGAGAGTATCTTTTCTTCACTACTGTCCCCCTCTCCAGCTTGTTAATCTCCATGTGTGGTTACACCATCCATGTTGGGGCACCATACTTGGAAACCACCCCAGACCCCTCCTTTCTGTTCTCATGAATTGAATCCATTACTGAATTCTTCTGTGGACTTGTTCTTTTAAATAGCTCTCCAACCTATGAATTTCCCTCTCTGTGTACTGTCACGATTCTGGTCCAAGCTTCTATAATATAGTGACAGCTTTCAAGCCTGTGTTCCAGATCTCAAATCCTTTTAAATAAACAGCCAATGTCATTGATTTTTAAAAACAAATCAGCTGGGTGCAGTGGATCAGGCCTGTAATCTCGGCACTTTGTGAGGCTGAGGCAGGAGGATCGGTTAGGGCCAGGAGTTCAAGACCAGTCTGGGCAACATAGCGATATCCAGCCTCTACAAAAAACAAAAATAAAAAAAATTAACCAGGCATTCTCTGTAATCACAGCTACTCAGGAAGCTGGTAGGGAGGAGGATCACTTGAGTGCAGGAGTGTGAGGCTGGAATGAGCTATGATCACACCACCTTACTCCAACCTGGGTGACAAAAGAAGATCCTATCTTAAAAGGACAAAACAAACAAACAAAAATACACAAATTGATTCATGTCATTGTAAAACACTTTAATGTCTTCCTAATACATGTAGAAAAATTTCAGATCCTTACTTTAAACTGCAAGCTTTTGGATGAACTTTCCACCTGGCTGCCATTGCTTTCCCTCACTACCTACCACCCCATGCATGGACCCTCACTATATCTTTTGCAGGTAATCTTTCTTCTTTCCCAGACCCTGCAAGGCTGGCTTTTTTTCACTTTCAGTTCACAGAATTTTTTTTTTTTTTTGATTGAGGTTAATGAGAGAGTAAAACCAGCCAGGTCATAATATTTGAGTTTGTTAGGTACTGTCCCTCTGTTAGTTGTGTTCCACACCCAAATAGTGTGTCATAAAACCCTACATTGTACCCATTCAGTGGGAGCACCCTAACACCCACCTCCCCTCTGTCCCCCCACCCCCCCAACTTTAATTGATATGAGTTTTTCTCTTATGTGGACATGAATTAGATTGTGTACTGGCTTCATATTACTTGAATCATTAAATTGCCTCAATGTATTGAGTACATTGGATACTTGCTTTTCCATTTTTGTGATACTTTACTAAGAAGAATGTGTTTCGATTCCATCCAGATTAATACAGAAGATGTGAAGTCACCATCCTTTTATGGCAGAATAGCATTCTGTGGTATGCATATACCATAGTTTGTTAATCCATTCCTGAGATAGAATCTTACTCTGTTGCACCAGTGCTGTGGCATCATAGCTCACAGCAACCTCAAACTCCATAGCTCAAGTGAGCCTCTGGCTTCAGCCTCCTGAATAGCTGGGGCTGCCAGCATCAGGTCACAGTTTACATGACTCTTCCTCAGAGAGCCTTTCTTAGACAACCCAAAGTAATAGTTCCATTGTATTCTCTGTCAAAGATTCACTGATTTTCTTCATAGTGTTTTTTGTGTTCACAATTACTTATTTACTTGTTTATCTGATGTGTCTCTCATTCTCTGTAAGCTTCATGGGAATAGAGACAATGTCTGTGCTGCTCTCCAGTGGACACCCAGGGCCTAGCTCAATACCCGGAATTCAGTAGCATCTCAAAAACGTAATTGTTAAGTGAATGAATGAACAATGAACCAATTTCTTATAAACATGGTTGAATTGTCTATTTCATTGAAATATGACATCTTAATTTTCAAAATTATTTGGTTCAGACTATTTTACAATATTTTTAAGCCAAATAAGGTTACTTATAGATAAAATTAAAAGGTATATAGTCATATTTTTGTGATGTGTTTTACAACTTTTATTTTTAATGAGCACATTTGTCTTCATTTACAAAGCATCAATTGTTAGACCATACACGTGGAGTCTCCTTAATTAAAATGGAAGGCGTATCTGGATCAGCTCTGCAGATGCCCTTGTTCTCACAGTGTCTCTTATGAAAACATTTCCTTCAGTTTATGCTGGCTGTCCCTTTTTTACAGGGCTAAGATGTAGTTACATGGTTGCACTGGTCTGGGAAAAGGTCCACAACAGGTGCCATCACCTCTGGCACCTTCAACTCTGCCTTTTCCAAAGCAATTCCTACAAATAGATGTCTGAGTGCTACCTGCTTCGTGAACTCAGCCGATGTATGTGCATCTTTGCTTAGAGTCAGCTAGGTCCCACATCATATATGCATTGGCATAATACAAAAATTAAACGTGCTTTTAAATTAATTAACTAATTAATTTATTTATTTTTCTTTCTTTGAGATAGAGTTTCACTATGTCACCCTCGGTAGAGTGCCCTGGTGTCACAGATCACAACAACCTCCAACTCTTGGGCTTAAGCAATTCTCTTGCTTCAGCCTCCCAAGTAGCTGGGACTACAGGCACCCACCACAACACCTGGCTATTGTTTTCTTGTCATTGTCATTGTTTAGCTGACCCGGGCCTTGTTTGAACCCACCAGCCTGGGTATATGTGACTGGCGCCTTACTCACTGATCTACGGGTGCCACCAAAACATGCTTTTTTATTTTTGAAGGGAAATTCTTACTATAAGAAGTGAACTAAAATCAAAAGGTACAAAGTAAACATGGAAAATAAATTATAGGAAATTTGATTATGTGTTATGTATAGTTGCATTATCCTCTAAGAAAATTCATTACTGCAGAGAAAAGAAAAATTTAATTTTACTGTCTATTCCCTTTTCTAAAATGCCACTATATTCTGGGAAGAATGTGTAAAAAATAAGAACAATTAAACATTTTTGAACCCTTAGTTTGTGATAGGTATTTTTATAAGCACTCTATGAGCATTAAACAATTTATTCGGATGGTGCCGAGTAAGGAGTAGGTGCTGGCCCCATATATTGGAGGTGGCAGGTTCAAACCTGGCCCCAGCCCAAAACTACAAAACAAAACAACAACAACAACAAAAAACTCCAACAATTTATCCTTCACAAAAATTCAAGGAGGTAGGTGCTTTTATTTGCCCTATTTTACTGATGAGTAACCATATGGAGATTATTAAGCAACTTGTATAAAGTCATAGAGCTATTAAATGGCAAGAATGAGATACACAATTCCAGTATCATGCTATACTGACCCTAATAAATAAATATTATTCCAATCTATGTTTTTTTGAGACAAAAATCTCACTCTGTTGCCCTGGATAGAGTGCTGTCATAGCTCACAGCAACCTCAAACTCTTGGACTCAAGTGATCCCCTTGCCTCAGCCTTCCCAGGAAGCTAGGACTACTGACACCCACCCTACTGCCTGGCTAGTTTTTTTATTTTTAGTAGAGACAGAGTCTCACTCTTGCTCAGGCTGGTCTCAACTCCTGACTGAGCTCAAGCAACCCACCTGCCTCAGAGTGCTGGTATTACAGGCGTGAGCCCCCACACCCAGCCTGTTGTGAGTTCTAATCTATTCTTAAAGAACCTTCAGATTAGTCAAATGAGAACACGTGTATAGACACAATATCCTAATCCTTTCATATAATTGTTTCAAGATATGTCTAATATATTATTGCTTTAGATCATGTATGTAAAAAATTAACATAATTGGGGCAGCACCTGTGGCTCAAAGGAGTAGGGCACCGGCTCCATATGCCGGAGGTAGTGGGTTCAAACCCAGCCCCAGCCAAAAACTGCAAAATAAATAAATAAATAAAACTTTAAAAAAATAAAAATAAATTAATATAATGTTTGGTACCATAAATCCAAAAGGTACTGCTTTTCACTGCATCCTCACCTCAACTCCATGAAATAGGATAGGATAGGTATCTGGATGAGATAAGATAGTCATGCTAATAAACTAATCCTGAAAGTTCAGTGACATAATTCATCATAGTCGACTTGTCTGTTACTCAAGTGAAATGCCAGGTGAGTCAGCATAAATCCATTTTAAGCATGGCTCGGAGAGAAAAAAAATCCCCCACTGTGGCTCCTTTATAAGCCTTAATCCTGGCTTCTGCATCTCAACGCAAGGCTCCTAGGGAAGGGATATAGCACAGAAAAAGAGGCACCCACATCAGAGCTCAAGGTCTAGTCACACTTCTGCTGACATTGTCTTACTCAAAACCAGTCATATGACTCCAAAGCAAATATAAGAAAATTTGGGAAATGTTTTCCTGTGTGCCCATAAAAAAGAAATCATGGCTCAGCACCTGTGGCTCACGTGGCTAAGGCGCCAGCCACATACACCTAAGGTGGCAGGTTCGAATCCAGCCCGGGTTCGCCAAACAACAATGATGGCTGCCACCGAAAAAAAAAAAATAGCCAGGTGTTGTGGCAGGCGCCTGTGGTCCCAGAAACTTGGGAGGCGGAGGCAGGAGACTCGCTTTAGCCCAGGAGTTGGAGGTTGCTGTGAGCTATGCCATGGCACTCTACCTAGGGGGACAGTTTGAGGCTCTGTCTCAAAAAAAAAAAAAAAAAGAAAGAAAGAAAGAAATCATGGCCAGGTGCGGTGGTTCATGTCTGAAATCCCAGCACTCTAGGAGGCTGAGGCCAGCAGATTTCTTGAGCTCAGAAGTTGGAAACTGAGCTAGAGCAAGACCCTGTCTAAAAATAGATGGATGGTGTAGTAGGCACCTGTACTCCCAGCTACTTGGGAGGCTGAGGCAAGATGATGGCTTGAGCCCAAGAGTTGGAGGTTGCTGTAAGTTATGATGCCACAGCACTCTGCTGAAGGGAATAAAATGAGACTCTATCTCAACAACAACAACAAAACCACCATGTAATAAACAGATAGAATCATCTCTGCTGCAAAACCCAGTATCCTCTGTCAGGTCAGTCTCATGATATGTTAGAAGGTAGATTGACCTTCTCTTGACCAGTCCATTAGAAGTAGAATCAGAACTTTAAACAGCTTCCTTCATCATTATGTCAAGTACCATAACCAGATAGCTGAAATTTTATGAAGAAAATAAGAATTTAATTTCCTATGTGCTATACAAATAGTTGAAGGTTAATTAGCAGTATGACTATAAATAATAATGTTGCCAGTCTCTTTTAGACAAGAAAAAAAAAAAGAAAAGAATAATTTCAGTTGAAGATATATGAAAAGTCTTTATAGAAGAGGTTCTATTGAAATGATTATGGAAGGACAGGTAGGATTTATAGGAAGAGAGTCCTGGGGACAGCTGTATAAGCAGAGTAGGGTGGAGTATATACAAGGGATAGAAAACAGCCCAGTAGGACTGGATCAGGAAGATCATCCTTCCTCAGTAAGAAAATCTCCTTGATTTAATTGACACAAAAATCTGATCACACAACTGATGGACATTAAGACAATTTAGTGTTTCCTGGATTGATATCTTTTTCTCCTTTTATTTTTAATCTAGACCTATCTTTTGGTTCTGCATGATACCTAAAAACTCACATAATTTATTTAATGTTTAGTGGTTTCAAGATGCCTCTAAATATCCTCTCAATTTCCTATATGGTCATTAACGGTTAATTATTGATTATATACTTGAAAAAATAATCAGAAGTGTGCTCAATATAAAACTATTAAGTTGAAAAAAGAAATACCTATCTTGCATTTAGTTAGTTAGTTATCTGGTATTTACTTTTCAAGGACTTGTTATGTTCCAGGTAAGATGCGTGTTAGACACAACTGATATAAATCCACTCTCATTCTTTCTATAAGTATAGGTGAATGCATTAGAACTAGAATGAACTAAAATGAACAGAATTGCAACAATACCAGTATGCCTTATAACTACTTGTTCTTTTTTTCCTTTTTAAAATAATTCAAATATTAGACTAGCAGTAGAAAATAAAATGATGTGTGAAATTATACCGACATACCAAGAATGGAATTTTATTTTGTCATGCTGGAAGCATTTAACCTAAGTAAATCAGAGGATCAACCTTTTCTCTCTTTGTGTGCATGTTATCCGAAGGAGACTCTGCAGGTATGACAGTGGAGTCAGAAAAGAAGCAAACAAATCTCCCTAGGCAATGTGCCAACAGGATTTAAACTATTTCTATGAGACATGCTATATGTGATCTTATTGGGTTGAAGTAGCCAAGAACACAGCAAACAACACAAAGAATCCAGATTTTTATTCGTGGGCTTCTTGCAAATTAGGTAAAGAAGATTCACTAAAGGACAAATTAAGTGCATAAAGATGACCCATGTGCCCAGTTGAAGGGCACTTTTGTGTTTATATCCTTTAGTCTCGTTGGTGATAGAAAACTGAGCTAGACTTGGATTGGATTGCTTATAAATTGAAGACTAATAAGCAAGTTTTTGGCTACAGTTTTACCATGAGCAGAAGTCTCCGGAACAGGTAGATCATATCAAAGGATGACAAAATATCATGATTTCCTACACAGATTTGAAAAGATAAATTTATTCCAGGATATGAGGTATAAAAAGATGATGTAGTGGGGTATTTATTACAATATATTATAATTTAAAATCAACTAAATATTCTAGAATGCACTCCAAAATTAAAGGTAGTTTCAAGAGTGAATAAAAGTAGGTTAACTAAATAATGTTGATGTTCTCTGGAGGTACATTTTTGTAACATCATTTTTAGGGAAACTTTTAATGTAGAGAAATCAAGTTATTTACTAGAGATAGGTAGCAATATAAGGAATCTATGAGAGGCTGAATATTTCAAGTAGGGCTTCAAGGATTAATTGGAAGAGAGAGATCAGCAATTTATAAATGTAACAATGAAAGTGTTTCCAAGTTTTCTATCTTAGAAATGAAGGAACAAAGTGTTCATGATCAGTAGTCTGCTTCTATGGGTTCCTTGCTATAGATGATGAGGGATTTGTTCCTGCTCCCAAGAGACCAAGCCACCAAGTGATGACTATTGCTACATGTCAGTGCTGAATCAGAGCCCAAGGAGGACCGGAGACTAACGCTCAATGTGGGTGATGTACGTTGGGATAGAATGAAGAAATAAATTGTTGGTTTTCAATTTTCATGTAAATCTTTGGGGAAAGAGACTCTCTAAAAATGTTAGATTGAAAAATTTCAGGAGAAAGGTGAGGCTTGAGTCAAGGCTTAAGTAAAGGGAAGAAAGAATATAAAAAATGTGGTAGAAAATTTCATCATAGGGGAAGGGAATGAAAAGAAATATGAAAAGAAATGATAAAACTTCAGAGTCAGCAGGGAGGAGCGGAAAGTCATCACGATGTAACCAACTTAAGGAGGTTCAGATAATGGCAATGGGTTTTAGAATGGACATGTTTGACATAGAATCCATTGGAAGTTACTATAGAAAACCTATAGTCTCCTCTAAAGGAGACTAGGTTGTCTGGAAGGATGAAAAAGGGTGGATAGAGGGGTGAGACGTGCAGTTGGGGAGATGGCAGATGGTGGTAATTCATGCAAAAGATGGGAGGAGGCTGGGAATACACTGTCATGTAAAGACCAAAGGGTGGCCTGCTCTGACTACTGAAATTAACCCACCCACCATGACACTCCCCAATTCTTTCCAGCCATTCCTTTTTCATATTTTCCCTTACTACTTTATTTTTGTTTATTATCTATATCTCCTCTGTAACATGTGCCTTTGCTTTTCTCTATTGTATTTCCACAGTCTGGCATAGTGACTACCATAGGATAGCTGCTCAAGAAAGTTTTTAAATAAATTAATCAATAAATATTACAAAAATTAATTCAAGTGTTGGGGGAGGGTCAGGGAGAGGAGAAGAGGGAGGAGGATTGGCAAGCTCTCACCTGATGGGCACAATGTAAGGATATACAGGGAACTCCCTGGGTGAAGGGCTCAACTTCAACTTGGACTTTACCTAACAAATACAAACAATGTAGCCTAATAATTCATCCCCCCATATTAATCTGAATTTTAAAAAATGAATAAATAAATCTCAAACAGGTAAAAAAATTAAAAATTGGAAGGAGGTAATACTTCATAGCAAACTCATCTTGTGTAAGTGAAACTTTGCAACTTTGTTCAACATCTCCCTGTCCCCTTTTCCTCTTTCCAGTCTCTGGTAGCCACCATGCTTCTTTGTGTTTCCATGAGTTCAACTATTTTAGATTCCACATTATAAGTGAGATCAGGTAGTGTTTGTCTTTCTGTGCCTGGCTTATATCACTTAGCATAATGTCCTCCAGGTTCATCCATGTTGATTGAAATGGTTGGATTCCCCTTTTTTTTTGAGACAGAGCCTCAAGCTGTCCCCCTGGGTAGAGTGCCGTGGCATTACAGCTCACAGCAACCTCCAACTCCTGGGCTCCAGCAAGTCTCCTGCCTCCACCTCCCAAGTAGCTGGGACCACATGCGCCCGCCACAACACCCGGCTATTTTTTGGTTGCAGCCGTCATTGTTGTTTGGCGGGTCCGGGCTGGGGATTCGAGCCCACCACCTAGGTGTATGTGGCTGGCGCCTTAGCCGGTTGAGCTATAGGCGCCGAGCCGGATTCCCCTTTTATGGCTGAATAATACTCCGTCATATAAATATATACTGTATTTTCTTTACTCATTCATTCACCTGCATTTAGGTTGAATCCATGTCTAGACTATTGTGAATGGTGCTGCAATGAACATGGGAATGCAGATATCTCTTTACAATACTGATTTCACTTCCTTTGTATATATATAATCAATATTGGGATGTCCGGATCATATTGTGTATTTTTAAGTTTTTGGAGAGTCTCTGTATTTTTTCAATTATGACTTTGACATTTCCACCAACAGTATACAATGGTTCCCATTTCTCCACATTCATTCCAATACTTGTTGTCTTTGTCTTTTCAATAAATAGCCATTCTAACAAGTATATATATTGTGATATCTCCTTGTGGTTTTGAGTTGCATCACCCTAATTATTAGTGGTGGTGAGCTGTTAAACACTTTTAATATACCTGTTAGCCATTCGTGTGTCTTCTTTTCAGAAATGTCTGTTCAGCTCTTTAGCCAATTTTTAAATCAGGTTATTTGTTTTATTGCTTTTAAAATATTTGAGTTTCTTATATATTTTGGATATTTGTCACTTATTAGATGTATAGTTCTTTGCTATCCAAAAGCTTTTTTACTCTGATGCTATCTCACTTTTCTATTTTTGCTTTTGTTGTGTGTGCTTTTGGAGTCAAATTCAAAAAATCAATCCCCATACCAATGTTTGGAGTCTTTCCTCCTACATTTTCTTTGGGAAGTTTTTCTTTGGGAAGACTTAATCATGTGAGTCTTTAATCTATTTTGAGCTGACTTTCATATAAGGTGTGAGATAAGGGTCAAATTTCATTCTTCTGTATGTGGATATTCAGTTTCCCCAACACTATTTATTGAAGAGACTATCCTTTCTCCATTATGTTTTTGGGATCTTTGGAAAAGATTAATTGAGTGAAAATGTGGGATTTATTTCTGAGGTTTTTCTTCCTTTCCATTGTTCAATATCTGTCTTTCATTCTAGTACCATACTGTTTTGATTACTGTAGCTTTGTAATGTATTTTGAAATCAAGAAGTGTGATGCTTTTAGTTATTATAAATAAGATTGTTTTTCTTAATTTCTTTTTCAGGTAGTTTATTGTCTGTGTATAGAAATGCCACTAATTTTTATATGCTCATTTTTTATCCTAAAACTTCACTGAGTTTATTGGTTATAATAATTCTTTTGTTGAGTATTTATGATCATATTATCTTCAAAAAGATTATTTTACTTCTCCTTATCTTGTTTGGATATCTCTTATTTCTTTTTCTTGTCTAATTGTTCTGGCTAGGATTTCTACCACTCTGTTGCAAAGAAGTCGTAAGAATGGGCATCCTTGCCTCATACTAGATCCTAGAGGAAAAGCTGTCTATTTTTTCTCATTGATTATGATGTTAGTTGTGATCTTTTTATACATACCTGGTCTCTATTGTGTTAATTTTTCATGAGCCTGTACAGAGAAGGGGAATGAACCAAAGTGGAAGTGGTAAGGATTGAAGAAATAAAATAGAAGATAAAACATGAAAGATGAAAGATGGGGTTGAGAAATCTGACTCATCTGATGGCTGCAGATAGCTCCAAAACACAAAATCAGCTTTATTTTATAGGATCTAAGCAGGGTTGTTTTATAGGGAAGTAGCACAGGCAAAAGACATTTTATCAGTCTTACAATATGATTGGAAAATGTAAATAATTTTAACAAAGACAAATCATCCTCTTAATAGTTTCTACTTAACTTCATTAACATATGTTAAGAAGTAAAAAGGGAAAGAGCACAAGGATTTCTGCATAGTTCCTAAAGATTAACTAGATAAAGAAAGAGCTATGTGACTTCTGGCAGAGGGAGCATGAAGAAAGAAATATTATTGTTTTGGGAAAGGAGGAGAAGCAGTTGGGGGTTCATTCTCTGAATGTTCCCCAGGCAGAGGGGTCCCTGCCACCTCAGGGCCTGCTCTCCACATTAATTTCCTTCTATGCATGGTTTGTTGGAAGTTGTTATTATGAATGGATGTTACATTTTGTAAATGTTTTTCTACATATATTGAGATAATATAGGTTTTATCTTTCATTATCCTGATGTATTGTATCATACTGTTGTATGTATGTATATTGAACCATTCTCACATACCAGGGATAAATTTTACTTAGTCATGGTATATGATTCTTGGAATGTACTGCTGAATTCATGTTACTCTCTTCTCTTTCTGGTATCCCCATAATCCATATATTGCTATCCCATGTCATATGCTTTCTTCTATCATTTTCTTCTGTTTTCCTTTTTATTCCTCTAACTGGCTAATCTCAAATAATCTGCCTTCAATTTCATTGATTCTTTCTTCTACATGATTTTGTTTCCTTTTTGAGATACAGTCTTACTCTGTCACCCTGGGTAGAATGCAGTGGAAGCATTATAGTTTACTACAACCTCAAACTTTTGGGCTCAAACAATCCTCCTGCTTCAGCCTCCCAAGTAGCTGGGACTACAGGCACATGCCACCATGCTCCACCAATTTTTTTTTTTTTAAATTTTTGGTAGCGACCAGAGTCTCACTCTAAGACTGATCACAAACTCATGACCATAAGCAATTCACCCTCCTCAGCCTCTCAAAGTTCTAGGATTATAGATGTGAGCCTCTTTTTCATGATTAAGTCTGCTGCTGAAAATCTCTATTGAATTTTGCAGTTCATACACAGTTTTTTTCACCTCTAGTCTGTGCTTTCTAATTTTTCTTTTTTATGGTTCCTATTATTTTTTTTTAAAAAATCCTTATTTCACTCACGTTTTTGTTTTCCTAATTTTATTTATCTATTTGGTCTCCTGTAGCTTGATGAAATTTAAGATGACTATTTTAAATATGTTTTCATGAAGAAAGTCCATTTTGTATAATCAATTACTGATGCCTTATTAATATTCTTGTAGTAATGTCATGTTTGTTTGATTATTCATAATCCATCTACCTTTATCTTCTGTTCATGTATTTGTAAAAGTAAACAGCTCTTTGAGTCTTCACAGATTAGTTTTGGAAGGTAAAGAATTTCTAGACTGATGATGGGAATGTATCTAGGAGTGTGGTCAGGCAGGGCTAGAGCCAGGTCTGCAGACAGCAAACTTGTTATGCTGTATGGATGGGTATGGCACCCTTTGGGTCCTTAAGTAGGCTCCTTTCATATTGCTAGGTGGGTTGTTTGGTGAACAGGTCCCTGCCTCTGGGACTGTGGTAGAGTAGGGTTGAAACCAGGTCACATCATTGCATTATGAGCTACATTTGGATCCAAAAATTGGTGGACCTGTTACTGCAGGTATTGATGGGCATGGTTGCCTACAGGCCCCTAATGTGGGCAAGAGTACAGCTAAGCAGGGCTTCAAACCAAGCCATAGGGCTGTTTAAGGCCTAGGCATAGGACTTCAGCCATATCCAATCTTACCGGGCCTGCTAGTGGGGGAGTTAATGAGTATGACCCTCAACGGATCCTTAGATGGGCAAGATTACCCTCAGACCATAGTAGCGTGGAACAAGAGCTTAGTCACAGGACTACTTCAGGATACTGGTTGGCAGACCCACTGCTGGGGAAGAACAGATGTGTGTGACTCTTCCTGGGTACCTTAGCAGATAGAGATGGTGGCAGGACTACAGTCAACAAGGACAATGAGAGTTGAATCCACAGGGACCTACTTCTGATTCACAGCTGAGACTATGATTAGTAAGCCTGCCACCAGAATATGCACCTACCTTTTCACAGTGTCTCTTCCTGGTCGTGAGCTTTGCTAGATTTCACAACCTCATACCTATATTCTGAAGTACCTTTGTCTGTAGATGGCTGTCAAATCATTGTTTCCAGTGGCAGGGTTTGGGTATATAAGCTAGGGACTTCCTATTCTGCCATTATGCTGATGACATTTTCAAAATGACAATATCCTTGAACTTGGGTATTGTGTTACATTAACATTAATACTCCAGTGTCCTATTGTATATAACAGAAAGCAAGATATAATGGTTAAGATTATGAACTCTTCATCAGGGAACTAACCTCAGTTTTATTATTTATAAAATGGACATAATAATACATAACCCATAGAACTTTGATGATTGAATAAAAAATCCATGAGAAGTGCTTAGCTAGAAAGCAGAATGGTGATTACCAAGAGGAGGGGTTTAGGATAGGGGTTGGGGAGATACTGGTCAAGGGATAAAGAATTCAGTCCAGAGGAATAAGTTCAGATGTATTCTGAAACATAGTTAATAACAATGTATTGTACACACAAAAATCGCTGAAAGTAGATCTAAAAGGTTCTTACAACCTCCTCCCCCAATAGTATGTGAAGTAATGGATAGGTTAGTTAATTTATTCATTCCACAATGTACACATATATCAAAACATCATGTTGTATACCATAAATATCTATAATCTTTATTAGTCAGCTACAAAAATTAAATTAAAAAATCAAAAACACTTAGTATCACTCCTAATGTATATTACATCATCTTAAAAACCTGACTGTTAAATTCTATATCATCAGGTATATTAGTTTTCCAGAGGTTTTCTAACAAGGTAATGACAACTAGGTGGCTTAAAACAACACAATTTTATTATCTCACAGATTTGGAGGCTGAAGTCTGAAATTAAGATTTTGGCAAAGCCATACTCCCTCTGAAAGTTCTAGAGGAAGAATCCTTCTTTGCTTTTTTCAGCTTCTAGTGTTTGATGGCAATGTTGCCTTTCCTTGACGTGGGGTGCATCATTCTACTCGTGTGTTTTGTTTTCTTTTTTCTGTTTGTCTTCACACCTTCTTCCCTTTGTGTACATCTCTGTGTCCATGGTTTCCCTTTTTCATCATGGCTCTAGTCATACTGGAGCAGAACTTACATTATTATTCTCATTTTTAATTGGCCACTTCTTTAGAGACCATATGTTTACATAAAGTCATATCCTGAGTTACCAGAGCTTAGGACTTTAGTATATCCTATTGAGGGTACACAATTCTACCCATAACATGAAGAATCTACTTTTAATACTGCTTCTTAAAAAAGCCATATAACCTCAAATCCCTCAACCCAGAAGAGCTATGTAAAAAGCACTTTTCTGAGAAGTGTCCCTTGTGCGTCCTACTTTTCTTTACCTAGCTTCTCAGCCTCAATTGAGAGTTGTCCCTTGGGTCTGGTTCACAGTCAGTCCTGGTTATTTAGGGGACCCACTTGCTGACCTACAGCTCGTGTCCCCAGTAGGACTCTAGTTCTGCTTTTCATGCATCAGTACCTGCCTCTTGTGATATGAGAGCCTCCCCTGGAGGCTGACCTTGTCCTCATTATACCTTCGTTAATTCTCTCTTGACACAAATCGTAGTATTAAGAGCTCTTATTTATTGAAGTTCTTATGAGTTAGGAGTTATACCAAGCACTCCACAGGCATGGCCTCATTTAATCCTGATAGCAGTCCCAGATGGCACATTGACCATTTTACAGATGAGGAAACTGGGGTTCAAAGAGCATAAGTTGTTGCAAATTACACAGCTAGTAAAAGATGAAGCTAGACTGTAAACCTAAGTATGTATAATACCAAAAATTACTTCTTCACTATATAGTCTTTGCTGTAAAGGATGCATAGTATAGTGGGGGAGGGAGCAAGGCTGTAAACACAATGATTATAGGAATTAAAATGATTAGAATAAGAGAAGTAAACACTGAAAACTATGTGGACAGCCAGGAAGGGTCCTAATGATGTGGGAGTTATCAGAGAAAGTTTCCAAAAGATCACAATGCATCAAGTGGGCAGAGATAGTTGAAAAAATGGAGAAAGGGTTCATATAGCAAACAGGAGTTTGAAACATTAAAGATGATAGAGGAATGGAAATTATAACAAGAGAAGATGGCATTAATGATTCTTATTCAAACAAGGAAATGACATAATCTGTTTGCTTGTTGAGAAATTCACTCTGAAAGCAATTTGAAGACAATATTAGAGGAATGCAAATCAAAAGATGGGGTAATGATTGGAGTCTATTGTCTATGTTATCTGTATCTTTTCAGAACTTTGTCTGAGAGGTAAGAAAACATCTATATTTATTTATTTATTTATTTGAGACAGTCTCACTTGTCACCCTCAGTGGAGTGCTATGGCATCACAGCTCATAGCAACCTCCAATCCTTGGACTCAATGATTCTTTTGCCTCAGCCTCCTGCGTAGCTGGGACTATAGACACCCACCACAACACCTGGCTATTTTTAGAGATGAGCTCTTGCTCTGGCTTATGCTGGTCTTGAATCTGTGAGCTCAGGCAATCCACCAACCTTGGCCTCCCAGAGGGCTAGGATTACAGGCGTGAGCCACCGCGCCCTGCCCAAAACAGCAACATCTAAAGAATCAATGTAGGAAGAGAAGTGCATGAAGAAGTCTAAGAAATGGGAGAAAAGCCAGAATGCAGCAGTATTGCAGGAGTCAAGGAAAAGAATAAGTTCAAGAAAAAAGGAATAATCAATAATGTCAGACTTCTGACTCACAGAGGTCAAGTACTAGAAAGGCAATAATGTGATTTTTTTTTACACATAATCCATTTATGTGTAAAAAAATGTGATTTTAAAAATTGGGCATGCAAGTGAATGTACAAAGGTTAGTTTCAATGGAGCAGCCAGATTAATGTAAGCTTAAGAGAAAGACAGGATCTGAGAATGTCAGTTCAGTGGATATGGGCCACTCTCTCAAGAAGCTTTGCTTAAAAAAAAAAAAATAGATAATAAAAGAAAAAAAGAATTAAGAAGATAGGTAGGGTGACCCTTAAATACTCTATTAGGACTACTTTGGCTGGAGTCAGGGACCTAAAGACAGTGCTTGCTCTGTCTCTTTGTCTTTCTCCATCCCCCATAATAGACCATAATAGACTCACTAATCAATAATCTTAATTTTTGAAGAAAAATGAAGTTCCTGGAAACTTACATATTTATGAAATTTGGGGCTAGGACTAGTGGTCAGTAGGCTGCTGCTTAGTTTTATGCATACGTTTAATGAAAACATAAGTAAATCACAATGTGTGTGTTAACAATAAGAACTACAGAAGTAGCTAACATAAAATAAGTACCTATTGGAGTCAAACACTCTGCCAAATACCTTACATTTATTTTCCTTCATTTTTGAGATGCAAAAACAGGCTGAGAGATGTTAAATAATTTCCCAAGTTTACAGGGTTTATAAAAGGAGAGCTAAGAGTCCAACCCAATCTATTTAATTTCCAATATTATAATTCCACTGTACCAGGTTGTCTAAACTATACATGGTTTAGTGTCTCATACTAGTGAAACTTCTTGATAAATTCCAAATGGGTGAGAGATCAAAATATACCCAATAAACCCATATAAGGAATATCATATAATGAATAGAGCAGTAAGTTCTTATATAACCTGGGAGTTGGAAATCTTTACTACACTTAAAATTGAGAAAAATAGGAAAAAGATTGAAAACTTTGAGTACATAGAAATAAAACAATTTTAGACTGGGAATATATTTATGCTACATTAAGAGATTATGTTTCTAGTATACATTAAGAGCCTCAAAAGTTTAAAAAGTACCAATGACCTTACAGAAAACTAGGCTAGATATGCAAACAAGAAAAGAAATGCAATGTACCAGTGTGTAGTCTATTGCCAAGTAACACAGCATCCCAAAATTGAGCGTCTGGAAACCCTGCCTATTTATTATCTTGTAGTTTCTGTAGTTTGGGGACTCAGCATGGCTTAGCTGAGTCCTTGGGTGAGGGTCTCTTGCAATCAGCTTGGGCTGCTATCATCTCAGGTTTTGGCCAAGAAAGACTTCTCTTTTCAAATTATTCTATAAGTAGTTTATATAACTACAAAACAAATTTTGAAGGAAAAATGTCATCCCTTAAATTCAAAAGCAAAATGAAGCAAATTAACTTGACGATGAAGAGGATGGCATAACTACATAGGGAGGGACTATTTAAAATAACTTTAAAACACAGGAATTGGTCTCTATATCTTTAGCAGGAAATACCCTCAAAACAAATAAACAAAAAAACTTGCCCCAATCTTGGAAATAAAAAAACACACATCAAAAACATTTATCTCTTGTCAATAATCATATTACTTTGAGGTAGTGTTGAAGTCATTAGTCTGTTTTGTGTGTGTGCTGGGTGATAAAACAGAGGTTTAATTATATTGGTGTCCCCGAGAAGGAAGAAAGCTCCTAAGAGAGGAAGTACAGGTGGAAGACCAAAGAGGTTAAGTGCAAATCCTATACTGCTGACTTGGAATCGGAATGTCAGTATGAACTCATGGCATACTTGCCCTAAAGGAAAAGAAAAGTTCTAATTTTGTCACTGAAAAGGCCTAGAAACAATGACCAACCAGGAAACAACTGGTAAGCTCTATTGACCAGATTTGGGTCTCTAAATGCCATTTCCCCTTAAAAGAACCAAAGTACCTTGAAAAAATAGCTGGCTCAAGGTTGAGATAAAAAATGTATAAGACGATTGTTGTATCTTATACAGGTAAGAAAAGTAGCTTGATAGTGTAATTAGTTATTTAAAAAGGATACAGAAAACCAAAATAGAGTGATTGGAGTATCAAGAAGAACACCCTAATGGATTGAAACACATCAAATAACTTTAAATCCACAAATTTATAATCATTTATATCATATATTATTATATATTGATGTATAATATATTCTATATAATTGATGTTTGTATAATAAATAATACATTATATATCATATCTCAATATAATTTTATGATATATTAATAGTATAATTAATGTATATTAACACATGTGTAAAATATTGAGATTTATTTATGTTATACATAAACTTATATACATATGAATTGGGCTGCCATGAACATTCTGATAAAAATATCTTTATTGTAGTGTGATTTTTGGTCTTCTGGATATATACCTAATAGAGGAATTATAGGATCAAATGGCAGGTCTATTTTTAGTTCTCTAAGTGTTCTGCAGATGTCTTTCCAAAAGGAACGTTATTAGTTTGCAATCCCACCAGCAGTGCAGAAGCGTTCCCTTTTCTCCACAACCACACCAGCATCTGTGATTTTGGGATTGCTAGGTCATGGAAGAAGCCCAAGTGCCCATTGACACATGAATGGATCAACAAATTGTGGTATATGTACACCATGGAATACTATGCAGCCATTAAGAAAGATAGAGACTTTACCTCCTTCATGTTTACATGAATGGAGCTGGAAAATATTCTTTTTAGCAAAGTACCTCAAGAATGGAAGAAAAAGTATCCAATGTACTCAGCCTTACTATTATTAGGAAAGCTATAACCCAATTTTAGCCCAGGAATATGGGGAGAGGGGAGATGGAGGGGAGGGATGGGGGAGGGTGAGTGGAGGGAGGGTGATTGGTGGGATCACACTTATGGTTCATCTTGTAAGGGTACATGTGAATCTCTCTAAATGTAGAATATAAATGTCTTAACACAATAACTAAGAAAAAGACATGAAGGCTATGTTAACCAGTTGGATGAAAGTATTTCAAATTGTATATAGAAACAGTACACTGTACCTCATGATAGTATTAATGTACACTGCTATGATTTAATAGAAAAAAATTATATACATATATCACATAATATATCAAAGTACAGGTGCCCATGAAGTTAATGTGCAATATAAAATTTACAACAACTTTATGGACACCCTGTATATGTTGTTTACTTTTGGATTTCACTTTTATTTTTCTTTAGTTTATTCATTTTATTTTATTTATGTTTATTTTTTGTTCATTGTGGATTCTAAGAAACCAATTCAGGTTTTTAAACTGGTAAACAGAAGGAACTTAGGAAGAATTTATCCTTGTTTTGCTGCATATACTGTTCTATTGAATAACCAAATAGTTGATTGGGTGAAGTTTCTTTCTATAGAGGTATTACAGTTAATAACTAAGAAAAGAATGATAAAATCAAGATTTCAACATTTTTCAATCCTTGAAAGAATTCATCCAGGAAATAATCATCAATGTTTGATAATATCACTGGGAGAGAAAAACAAAACAAAATAAGAAAAACAAATGTTATAGCTTTCCTAATCAATATGCATACAAATGCCTATGAAGTATTCTTGCAAAAAAAAAAAAAATCCAGGAAACAAAAAAACCTACATTGACCTTTGAATTTAGAGGAATATAGAGGGTGGAAGAACATGGCAATTGACCCTCCAGGGATATAATAATCAAAATCTAGACTATGTGGACTCTATAGCTTAAATAAGTGTTTTGTTTAATAAATTATGAGGGGAAAACTTATGGAAGAGCAACGGGTAAATTAATATAGAAATGAGACATAATTAGCAATTATAAAATTTGAACCTTATGTGGATCTTAATTTGAACAAGCTATAAAAAAAAGAAAGAAAGATCACGAGTGTGAGCCACTGTGCCCCAAGGTGGATTGCTTGAGTTCAGGAGTTCAAGACCAGCCTGAACCAGAGTGGAACCCGTATCTAAAATAGCTGGGTGTTGTGGGGGGTGCCTGTAGTCCCAGCTACTTGGGAGATTGAGACAAGAGAATCACTTAAGCCCAAGACTTTGAGGTTGCTAAGAGCTAAGATGCCACAGCATTCTACCAAGGGTGACAAAGTAAGAATCTGTCTCAATTAAAAAAAAGAGAGAGACAATAGGAAAATTTGACTACTGAGTAGATACTGGATGATACCATGTATTAAATAGTCAATATTAATCATTAAGTGTGATTATTCTATCTTGTTTACTTTTTAAAAGAGTCTTTATTTTATATATAAATTCATATATGTGTGTATGTATATATACATATACGGAATTATTTATGGATGAAATGACAAATTAGGGATGTACTTTCAAATAATCTAGGGAGATGGGCGGCACCTGTAGCTCAAAGAAGTAGGGCCCCGGCCCCACGTGCCATATGCTGGGTGCCATAAACCCAGCCCTGGCCAAACACTGCAAAAAAAAAAAGAAGAAAAAATCTGGGAAAATGAAGAATGAGAGTAAAGATATTGATTATGAGGTTATAATTATCAAAGTGGGCAATAAAACAGGAGAATTTACTATACTATTCTTTTTAATTATATATGCTTTTGAATGTTTCCATAATTTTTTATGCAGAATGGCAGGGCTACAGGTTTTTTAAAAATATTATTTCCATACTTTTCTGACTCTTTGAAATGTATCATAGTATGTAGTAGTAATGCAAAATGCCAGGTGCTTAGTATGATACCTACCATGTAAGAAACGTAAAATAACTCAGAGTTCTTATTTTTATTATATCATGAAAGTAACTATCACCCTTCTAGAACTCAAGTGTTTCACTGATTTTATGTTACAAAGTTTATTTTCAATTGATGCTAACTCACTGATTCAGGGAAAATTGTTGAATTATCTTATTCCTCTTATACCTCCATTTTCCTATTTTAAAAATGGGAACAAATAAAAATTATAGTTAATAAAGATTATTTTTCTGTGACCCAAGTTACTTGAAGAAAATCATTATTGAAATGTACCTGAGTGTAGAGCACTCTTATAACTTTGATTCAAGAGCAAATTATGTAACCAAAACATCTGTACCCTGGTAATAAACTGAAATTAGAAAATGTCATGATTTCATATGTAACTAATCTTGTCAATGACTACAGTTCTTTTGCCTTTTGTCTGTAATTCAAATTCTTTTACTCTGCAGTTGAAAGGTTTTCATCCTTCTCATCAAAAAATAAAAAAAAAAAATTGAAGGTGGAGGGCATAACACATTACTGATTGTCACTGATAAGTGCTAGACCACATGAAAAGATTCATGAGATTAATCTTCTCTTTTGCCTTTTTCCCATGCTATGCTGATATGATGTGTCCCACGACTTAGTTCAATCTCACATGGCATTGGATCAGTCAGTTTATTTGGCACAACTTCAGTTGCTCTGATAAAGGACCCATAGTCATAAGATATTTTAGCTGCTAAAAGAGAAAAATAAAAATGTTTGTGCCCTTAGAATTTTTTTTTCCCAAAGGGAAAGAGAAGGAAAGATGGGTATGGGGTCTACATAGGGTCCAGGCAGAGGACACATTTCCTGAGGCAGTAATCTTATTAAAGATTTGCCTTTTGCCTTTGAGATTAAGTTTTGTTGTCATGAGATTTTAGGTTTCCAAAATGGGATGCCTAGGTTCCTTCATGTATATATATCCTTCTAAAACTCTGCTTTTCAACTGGGTTAGTGTGTTCTATTTTGGTACACTTCTCACTTATTCTATGATCTAAAAGAGAGATTTTGATACCGGAGCTAAATTAAAGAGGAAACTACTTGTTTTCAGATAAAGTGAGAGTCGTCAGCCTGGAGGACATCAGGTTGTTATTGATAGACTGTCTCACTGACTCTTTTCTCTCAAATTTCCCACCAGCTTCTCTTCTATTATTATTATTATTATTATTATTTTTTTTTTTTTTGCTGTTTTTGGCTGGGGCCAGGTTTGAACCTGCCACCTCTGGTATACGGGGCCAGCACCCTACTCCTTTGAGCCACAGGCGTCATCCCCCAGCTTCTCTTCTTTGTTTTCAGAGGCTGCTGTCCTGCCTTCACCTTCCAGGCTCAGTAAAGGAATTATTTTTCTACAAAGGCTGACCCAGCTCTCACCTTCTCATGTTCAGCTGTCTCTTTGGAAATTCTACCCCCATGAACTGGTTCTTCCTTCTCTGGCTTCTTCATACATTTATACCTATATATGCTTCTCTTTCTCCTTCCCTCCCCTCCTTTCTCCTCCCCCTTCCCTCTACCTCTACCTCTCTCACACACACACACACACTCTCTCTCTCTTTCTTCCTGGACAGAAGTCGAGCTCTGTTGCCCAGGCTATAATGGTGGCCTCATTCTAATTCACAGCAGCTGTAAACTTCTGAGCTCAAGCAATCCTCCTGCCTTAGCCTCTGGAGTAGCTGGAACTGTAGGTATGCACCACCAGGCTAACTTTTCTCCTTTTCTCCTTTTCAGAAATGGGGTCTTACTCTTGCTCAGGCTAGTCTCCAATTCCTGACCTCAACTGATCCTCTTGGCTCAGCCTCCCAGAGTGTGAGGATTAGGCATGAGCCTAAGTGACCCATCTGGTCACTTCTATGGGTTCTTAATGATCCAGCATGTACCCTGACCTTTCCTTTCTTGGGAAAGCAAAATAGAAGAAATTGTCTTTACCTTGCTATCTCGTTCAGCCACTATTTTATCCTCCTTCCATTACTAAATAAACAATCTGGATCCACTGCCTCTATTTCCTCACCGTCTTCTGAAATCTAACTTCCTCTTTAACCATTCCAGTAAAATATAATATTACAGCTGACCATGAACCTAATTACCATGTCCAGGGGTTGAGCATCTATCGATTTCCCACATTTGACTGGAATATTTCATCTGTGGTCCTTACATATCTCATTGTTAAGTCTCTCTTCTTGATCTCTTTGATGTGGGAAAATACCTGATATCTTCTAACATTTCCAACAATTACCCTTCTCTTTCATTATATTTTACCTTACACTTTTATTTATAAAACTTTCTAGAATGTTGGATTGTGGGGGGCTAATATATCATTTAATTCTACTGTGTACTTTTAAACCAATTAGAAGACTGAGTATGGTGGCTCACCCTTGTAATCCTAGCACTGTGGGAGCCTGAGGCAGGTGGATTGCTTGAGCTCAGGAGTTCAATACCAGCCTAAACAAGAGTGAGAACCCATCTCTACTAAAATTAGAAAAACCAGCTGGGCCTAATGGCAGGTGCCTGTATTTCCAGCTACACCAGATGCTGAGGCACAAGGATCACTTTTGTTAGACAGAGTCTAGTTCCGTCTGTTAAAATCTATCTAAGAAAATCACTGAGGAAGACTTTGAGGTTGCTGTGAGCTATGACACCATAGCACTCTACCCAGGGTGACTAAGTGAGACTCTGTCCCCCCCAAAAGTTAGAAAATTAGCCATAGGAGATCAACAAATACATGTATATACTGCTAACCATTTTTATAGACCCATAACAAAAAAGGAAGCTAATGTTCCTAGACTCTAACATTGAAAGAAACTATTCAAGGGGGGAAATTGAATCTGGATGACAGACATATTTACCCAGAATTTCTGCCTCCCCCCAAAGGGAGGCTAATCTCTACATATTTTATCTTTCAAGTAGATAAAATTTTCCTAGTGGAAAAACATTAACCAATGAGTGTCACTGTCCCTCCCAGTCAGATAAATCACTGCTCTTCTTTGGAAAGAAATGAATAAGAAAAATCAAGAATATTACTCTAGTGGAAGTCCTTATACAAGGTAATATGAAGTTATACAAACATATACACCTATGTGTGTGTATAAAAACAGGGCATGACTTATGCTTCATTCTTATTGTTTTTTTAAAGAAATTTTAATTTTATTTTTCATGTGCCTGATCAGAATCACTTTATTAATTTTTTTGAAAGTGAGTTATAATTTTATTATTATTATTTTATTTTTACATATTGATTATTAGGTTTCTGCTTCTTGCTTTCACAGAATTGAAAAGGCTTAAAATTTACCAACAATAACAATGTTTAGGATAAGGACTAGAAACAAAAACTTCGTAAAGAATGAATGAAGATAAATACATTCAGAAAAGAAATCAGACTATTGTTGCAACAAAGTATTAAGCAATAATAATAATAGCAATGAAAAGAAAGTAACATTCACATTGTCAAATAAGAGTATGTCTATTTTAGAATGCTTTGACTCTGAGGTTCAATATAGAGTCATCAATTAACTTATTATTATTTTTTCCAAAGTCTCAAAAAATAGACAACCCATATGTAGAAATAAAAATAAAAGATAATTTCAAAAAACAGATCATGCCAAATCTTATAGACAATAGAAAAAGAGGAAATACTTCAAAATCATTCTGCTTAATCTGGATATATCTGATACTAAAATTACAAAAAAAAAAAATTATAAAGTGTAAATTACAAACATAATTCACTTTTAAATGAGGATGCAGTATCCTTATCCTAAACAACATATTAACAAGTTGAAGTGAAAATTAATATTTAAGTGATGTACTTTAGTCAAAATTGAATCCAATTTATGTGGGAATTAGTCAGTATTTTCTTTTTTTTTTTCTTGTCCTTACCCTCCCTCCCTCCCTCCTTTTCTGTCTGCTCACCCCTTCCCCCATGTTTCACCATGTAATTAATTATCATTAATTGTCATTATATCAAAGTTGAATACATAGGATTCATACTTCTCCATTCCTGCAGTGGACCACCTGCCCACTCCCAAGATCCAAATATGAGCTTTTTAACTGCAGCAACTTTAATATATGCTATTGGAGCTGGAATTACTGTAGCTGCTGGCACCAGACTTGCCCTCCAATGGAACCTTGATAAAGGATTTAAAGTGGACTCATTCAAAATACAGGGACTTGAAAGAGTCCTGTATTGTTATTTTTTGTCACCCCGCTCCCCTGGGTTGGGAGTAATTTGCATGCCATTCTTACTGTTTTAATCATCATTTTATGTAGATAATTCCAAAATCTGGATCTTCAAGTCATACATATGTCTGTTTCAAACTGTACCATATTAAAAATATCTCTCCATCCCCCCATCCCTTGTTCCCCTCTGTTCTGGTCAATAGCACCATCACTTTTTGGTAATCATTGTTGGTGTTATCTTTTATTCATCACTCTTCTTTGTTCCTGTTGGTTCATCTTTTTAAATATCTCTCAAGCTCATCCTTTGTCTCCAATTTGTACCTCTATGACCCTCCTCTACTATACTTATTTATTGCAAATTAATTTAACAGCTCTTGATTAAGTATATATATCAAGTGTTATAATTTTTTTTAAGACAGTAGAGATATAAAAGAAAGGTAAAACATTGATTCATCCCTCATGGGACATGGAAGAGTGGACAAAGAGTTATCAAATAGTAATCCCCCCCCAAAAAATGTGATTTCAAGAGAGACAACTTCAAAGCCTCAGGGTCCCTTGGTGCTATGTGAGCTTACAATCGGAAGATTAGGAAGGTGGCAATGACTTTCTTGGGAAGTAATACTCAAGTTGAAGAAAGAGTCAACTATCTCTGTTTGCTGACATTCAATATGAACTTGTATCTAGAAAACCCTACAGACTCCATGAAAAGATTCCTGGAATTGATAAAATAATTCAACAAAGTCTTAGGTTACATAATCAATGTACATAAATCAGTAGCATTTCTGTATATGAATAATAGTCAAGCAGAGAGTCAAATCAAAGACTCCATACCATTCACAATAGGTACAAATAAAATAAAATACTTACGAATATATGTAACAAAAGAGGTTAAAGACCTCTACAAGGAGAAACATAAAACACTGATGAAAGAAATTGCAGATGACACAAACAAATGGGAAAACATCCCCTACTCATTGGTAGAATTGACATCATTAAAATGTACACATTGCATGAAGTGATTTACAGAGTCAATGTAATCTCTATCAAAATGTCAGTGTCATATTTCACAGATCTAGGAAAAATAATCCTAAAATTCATTTGAAACCAATAAATAGACTAAATACCCAAAGCAATCTTAAGTAAAGTGAATACATCTCGAGACATCACATTAGTTGACTTTACGTTATACTACAAGTCTTTTATACCAGTGTGGTACTGGTACAAAAGTAGAGACATAGACAAATGGAACAGAATTAAGAACCCAGAATTAAAATTAATTACCTGTAACCATGATCTTTGAAAAAGCAGACAACAACATACACTGGGGAAAGGAAGCCTGATTCAATAAATGGTGCTGGGAAAATTGAATAGCCACAAACAGAAGAATGAAACAGAATCCCCATCTATCACTATATTTAAAAATTTCCTCAAGATGGATTGAATACTTAAATATAAGGCATAAAATCATAAAAATTCTTGAAGAAAATGTAGGAGGAACTCTTATAGATTTTAACCTAGGTTAGGGAAAGAATTTATGACTAAGACCCCAAAGGCAAATATAGCCTCAACAAAAATAATTAAATTAGAAAATTTATTTTCAGTAAATGAAATAATCAATAGAGTGAATAGATAACCTATAAAAGGTGAGAAAATAGTCACAAGCTATACATCTCACAAAGAAATATTATCCAGAACCTATAAAGAACTCAAATCAGTAAGAAGAAAACAGTCATCAAAAAGTGGGCAAAAGACATGAACAGAAGCTTGTCAAAAGAAGATAGACTAATGGCCAACAAACATGAAAAATGCTCAACATCACTAATCATCTGGGAAATGTAAATTAAAACTGCAATGGGATACCACCTTACTCCTATCAGAATAGCCATTACTAAGAAATCAAAAGATAATAAATTCTGGTATGGATGCCTATAAAAGGAATGTTTATATGCTGTTGGTGGGACTGCAAATTAGAACAACCTCTATGGAAAACAGCATGAAGATTCCTCAAAAAAATAAATGTAGACCTGAGGTTTGGTGAGCAGCTTGGTAGAAAAATAAGATTTTCTTGAAACGACAGAAGAATTGGACTGTAGCTTGTAAACATGTTCCTTTTTTCCACTTTGTCATTGAAAATTGAAGACTACTTTTAACTTTTTGAGGTGCGAGTGTGTAAAGAATTGGTGAGGACCATATTTCTGGAATTTTAATAAGGATGCTTAATCTTAAAAATAAAAATGATTTAAAAAATAAAAAGAAACTAAATATAGACCCACCATCTGATCCAACAGTCCCACTGCTGGATATGTATACAAAGGAAATTAAGTGATTTTTATTTCACTGGAATGTTTATTGCAGCACAATTCACAATTGCAAAGATGTGGAATCAACCCAAGTGCCTTTCTATTCATTAGAGAATAAAGAAAACACCATGTGTATATACCATGGAGTACTATTCAGCCATAAAAACGGAATGAAATAATGTCATTTGCAGCAACTTGGAGGGAACTGGAGACCATTGCTCTAAGTGAAGTATCTCAGGAATGGAAACTAGGCCAGAATGAGGGGAACATCGTACAGAGCCAAAGAGCTGGAGAGGTAGGTCGGGGCCATGTAGGGACATTGGACACTGTGTTAAGGAATATGTCCTTTATTTTGAGATCACAGAAAGCCACTGATATGTTTAAACAATGAGTGACATGATTAGACTGCCTTTGAAATGATCACTCTTGCATTTAGATCACTATCTTTGCTTTCTGATCAACTGCAATTCCTTCCACCTTATGAATTACTATACAAGCCAAAATTCACATGATCCTCACCATTTGTCATCTGAAACTCATCCATTTCTTAATCACATAGTTCACACTTTCCATTGTTTTTTAGGATAAATCTCAATCTATTGGTCTGTTTTGCTAAGGCTTACTACCACCTGGGTTCTGTCTTCCTGTCCGAAATAATTTCCTATTTCTCTTGAACACGGCCTCTCTTCTTTGGTTAAGCCAGTCTTCCATCTGCCTCCCATTACTTTGTTCAAAACTTAGAGGTTTTGAAACTCTTACCAAAATTTTTCCCCTTATTAAAATTCAAACATATTCAAAGTTCCAAGTTCCAATCAAACCTTATTTTGTGAAATTTCTCACTACTCCAGAACCATCATGTAAGCTCATTCCTCACTAAACCACAACATTGCTGTGTAATTGTGATGGAGTTAAAGAAGAACAGGAAAATTTCCTTTGTGGGATACAATTTATTTCCCAAGTTAGGCACCATCATCTTGGTTTAATATGTCAGTTATACCTGACTTATGGGATTCTTGGCAATATCTTTTTTGTTTTGTTTTCTGGTCATTATGAATGTGATTTTTTTCTATAGAAAGTTCTACAAAATAGGGGAAAAGATAGGAAAAACATGAGCCTAAATCTACTTACAATAAAAGATTTTCCATGATCTTTAAAATCCTTTGGTAGTATTTTTATTTACTACATAATATGCTATTGAGTTGTTATTCCATAATTTATCAGTGACAGCCTGTTGCTGGACTTCTACATTTTTCCATTACATTATGATGTAAATAATGTGGTTAAATATAATTTTTCTTAGCCTCAATTATTTTCTTCAGATAAATTTAAAAATATGCATTTACTTGGTCAAGAAGCCAGTTTTTATTAATTATCACCTAATTGCTTTCCAACAAGGCTGTACTACAAATAATGTATAAAAATGTTCATCTCAGTACATTCTCACTCACATGGGTTTTTTATCATTCCATATGTTTTTGTAATTCAATCTTAAAAAAAAAAAAAAACCTAGAAGCTACAGAGAACTCAAATTAAGCAACAAAATGAGCCAATAATCCTTTATATCAATGGGTAAGTGAGATGAATAGAACCTTATATAAAGAATACAGATGAATGGCTAACAAACATAAGAAATAAAAACACTCGTTGTCCCAAATTATCAGAGAAATGCAAATCAAACCAGCCTGAGATGTCACCTAATCCCAGTGAGAATGGCCCACATCACAAAGACTCAAAGCTACAGATGCTGGCATGGTTGTGGATAGAAGGGAATGCTTTTACACTGCTAGAGGGACTCCAAACTAATACAATCCTTTTGGAAGGAAGTGTGGAAAGCCCTCAAAGAACTCAATCTAGATCTCCCATTTGATCCTGCAATCTCCATTGCTGGGCATCTACCCAGAAAGAAAAAAAAAAATTATAAGGATATTTGCACTAGAATATTAATCACAGCTCAATTGCCAAATTGTGGAAACAACCTAAATTCCCAGAAATTTAAGAGTGGATTAACAAGCTGTGGTATATGTATACCATGGAATACTATTCAGCCATTAAAAAGGATGGTGACTTTACATCTTTTGTATTGATTTGGATGGAGTTGAAATACAGTCTTCTTAGTAAAGCATCACAGAATGGAGAAGCAAGAATCCAATGTGCTCAATTCTGATAAGAGAACAATTGATGCTAGTACATGGTGGGAGGGAATGAAGGAGCAGAGAGGAGGAAAGGGGTGTGTGTGGGGCTACCGTGTGTGACACATCTCTTGGAGATGGGACACTATTATTAGAGGGACTTTTCCCAGCAAATTCAAGCAGTGTAACCTGGCTCTTTGTACTCTCAATGATTCCCCAACAATAAAAAAAACAATAATAATAAAATAAGTAAATAAATAAATCACCAAATGATGGTTATTTTGATTTGAATATCTGAAATTAATGAGGCTTGACATTTGCCTATACATTATCTGAGAGATTAGGGGTGTCAAGTCAATAGCTAGGAGACTTCTTATCCTGAGGCCAGATTCTTTGAATTATTCTGAAGATATATGTGCTATGTTAGCTGTGTATCAAACATGATGCTCTGCATCAGATTGAACACAAAGCAGTGGTTCCCAAATTTGAGAACCTTGTCAGAGTAAAGGAGGATGGAGTCAAAGAATACAGTCAGGGATGCAGAGACTCTGAAGTACACAAAAAGACAAAACAACAACAGCAATAACAAAGCAAATGGTGTTTTGATAGTCTGGCAATCTTCCTGTCTACTGGTTACTTCAGACAGTGGCTTTGAACAGTCTTGCTTGAATGAATTAAAAATAATAAGACTAAGCATTCGGCAGAAGGGGACACTGATGATAAACCAAATGCTGTGCCAGGGTCCTGCCCCAGCGGCAGGGTTCTTTAAGACCTGTGGAACTGGTGGTGATTGACTAAAGAAGAGTAAAGTTAGAAGTGGTGAGAGATAAAGAGACAGTGCGTGAACAATAAGAGTTTTCGAAGGTGGAAAACACAGGGGGCCATCACTCGTTTGTGGGGTTCCAATGAATGGCCCTGAGTGTTTGTTCCACTCAGCTTTTATTAAAGGCTATTTGCTCATTTAGCCCAGAGGGTAAGCTGAGGAAGGGAACAAAAATGGGAGAATTTTCTCTGAGTAAGCACGTTAGTTCTTATTCTACCTTTAATCATTAACTTTAAGGATCTGAGCAGCCTTGAGAAATCTTAAACTTGAGCCTTGTGTGGGGGCAGCCTCCTGTCTGTGGTCATACACACAGATTCCTTGGGGGAGGTTATTTCCCCACTAGTTCACTGTGAAGCAGATGCCCCAACGGCATCAGTCTCCTCTGAAGAATTGATGGAAAAGAGGAATTTCCCCCTTATCTCTAACCCAGAAGCATCTTCCTCTATTATTGGGGTCCAAACTCTCCTGCCTATATTTCCAGGCTTGAGCTGTTCCCTTGATCTCTGCCCCAGCCATAATACAAAGCCCCATAATGGGTATTTGCTTTGACTGTTGACTGGGCAGGGGATGGCCTGGTTAACGTTTCTTGCCAGGCCTTGCACGCAGCTTCCTCTGTTGCCATTATTTCTTCAGAGTGTTTAAGACCAAGCAGGGGTGTTTGTAAGCTGTATCCATTACAGGCCAGGCTTCTAGAAGAAGCAGAAACTGCTCAGATATGAATTTAGTTGCTGGTTTTAAAGTAAACTAGCTAAACTGTTTTTATTCCGCCTTGCTCAGCTTATTTCTCTGTTTTTCCCTTTTTCGGGGGTATTTTCTCTTGCCAAGAATGGGGTCTTCAGTCCCCATTTTTCCTGCAAGCTGTTTATCATCTTGGTGTAAATCCTAGTTTTCATTTGAGAAGCCTGGCAGCACAGATGCATCAGACGTGACCTCCTCAGTATCATGTGTAAATTGCTTGAGCAAAAAGGAGCTATGCTTGAGAAAGTCATTGTTAAAACAGAAGTCAACCCTTCATCCACTGTGCCTGGTAAAATATATTAGTATAAAGTTGTAAATATACTTAAGATTTTGATATATGTGAATTATGTTATTTTAAAACAGTGTATACTTTTTATTTCCCCCATGAATTGTTTATTCTAAGTATGTCTCCTTGCAAATAGCATACATAAAGTGTGTGCAATGATTTCTTTCCATTTCCTTTTGATTTAGTTGTCAGAACATGCAACATCTGCTAAAGCTGAAGCCAATACTCTCAGAAATTTTTCTTTCATTGTACTCACAGTCTGCACATCATTAGTACAATTCAGATGGAAATTCTGTAGAGATGCAATATTACTAACAGATTATACTTCCCCAGAAAATTTGACCCCCGTGCAAATTTGATTTATTTAACATATTTGCATTTTAATGGATTTTTCTGAAAGGGTAATCTTCTCATCAAGATGGGCTGCTGTGGTTTTACTGAGTAATCCACAATTTTCATCTCATTTGTATGTGTTTATTAATGTGCAGTACGAATATTTACACAATATGTATGCACATACAGATTATGTTTACCTGAAATGCATGTTTCAAAATATGAAAGACTAAGCATTTGGTATTTTGGTTACCTTATAGATGCACATCTTCAATTTATTCCATTGTGGCACTCTCCCAACTTCAAGGTTAATAATAATGAATGCTTCTGTGATACTTTAGAGTTTATAGTATTCTTTTCACATACATTAACTCATTTGCTAACATGCTTGAACTCCTGGGGGAACTCAATAACATTTGAAGCTACGGGAGAACTACTTAGAGTCAGTTCCTCCCTCCCTTAGCACTGTCACTAACTTTCAGTGATTCAAGTTCCTAAGCCACTCTTGACCATGTTGTTGGATTTAGGTGTGGTCAGTGGACATGGCCAGTGGATGTAGTCAGAGGATAAGCCACAATCCAATATGGTTGGATTACGTTCTGATACCCTCTCTACTTCCCACCAGTCCTAGCCTACTCCCAAGCTCCATTTGCTAGGATCAATTGACACAAATGTCATTGGCTTCAATGCCTCTTTATGGGCTTTTTAGTTCTCTGTAGGAGCTGGTACACTTCTGCTTAGTTACTAGGACAGGGTGGCTATTCCTACTGCCAGCTATTGTAGAAAGGTATTACTGGAGTAGGACCTTATCTACATTCTCCCCAGCTAGTAGGTGGGATCTTCCTCTTAAATAATTGATTTATTATCTGAAATGTCCACACTATTCCTTAAGGTAAATGTATTCATATATGCCAACTTCAAAAAACTATTACATGGCAGCAGTCTCCATTATTCCTAAGCATCCTGGTTTATCATCTTGCAAACACAGTAAGTCAGAATATATATCTGCCCATGTGGGACTGTACACTTTTACAAAACATGTTGCCTTATGCATAAAAATAAAATCACAAAATGTCAGAAGTCATATTCATATATTTTTCTTATTTCAAATGTTTCTTTTTCCTTGATGTTTTAGGTTTAAAGTTCTATGAATTATAACCCATGTGTGATTCAGATTGTCACCTCAACAATCAAGACGCAAAACAGTTCCATTGGCCCAGAGAACATCTCTGTGATATTCATTGACAGTCAGACATACCACATGCTCACTCCAAGGCCCTAGTAACCACTGATTTCTTCTCCATCACTATCGATGTGTTTCTTTAAGAATGACATAGAAATGGAGCAGTGCAGTTCATAGCCTTTTGCAATTGGCTTGCTTCATGCAGCATGATGCCTGGAAGGTCCATCCAAATTATAAAGTTTGTTCCTTTTAATTTTTAAAAATTTTGTGTATTTATTTATTTAGACAGAGTCTCACTCCATCTCACTCTAGATGTGGCGTCATCGTATCTCGCAGTAACCTCAAACTCTTGCTCAAGTGATCCTCTTGCCTCAACCTCTGGCCACAAAGCCCAGCTAGTTTTTCTATTTTTAGTAGAGATGGGTCTCATCTTTGCTCAGCCTGGTATCAAACTCCTGAGCTCAACCGGTCCACCTGCCTCAGCCTCCCAAAGTGCTGGGATGACAGGCGTTAGCCACCTCACCCTGCCTTGTCCCTTTTTATTGTTGATTAGTATTTTGTTATATGGATACCTGAGCTAATGAATATACCAGACATAATGGTGCTGGTAAAATCAGCAAAACATCAAAAATTGCCAACATAATGCAGTAGAAACACCTTGGGAATGAGCCATATCTTGATTCAAATCTCAGTTCTGCTGCATAAGAGTTGTGGGGAAATAGTAAAGTCTCCTGAGCCTCAGATTTTGCAATAATGACGGGTAATGATATTTATTTCATAGGATATTGGAAAGAATTAGATAGGATTAAAGCATGTGAGGCTTTACTAACCATAGTAAATAGCAGCGTGCCTGTTTTCCCTCTCTCTGTCACAAAGTTAAGGTAGCATGGTACATATGATATTTTCTAAAACTTTTATTCTTCTGATTTGTAAAGTGTGAAAATTCATAATAATCACTTTTTAATTGTTGGTTTTGTTAGCAAGTGGGAAATACTCTATTATGCTACCAGAGTAGAGATTTTTACATGTCATAAATTATTAACAAATGTTTTAAACAAGTGTAAAACACTAATTTGCATCTAGTTTGCATGCTTTTGTAGTACAAGGTTACCTTCTGGAGTGAATTCTTAGACGTCAAGAATTTGGAAATTTGTTTTAAATATCACCAACAGAGTTCTCTTCGCCATCTTCCCTTATCCCCAGTGCTACCCCCTTGAAGGTCGAGCTGTGCATTTTCAGCGGGTACCAGATCTGCGCTGGTCACAGGAGACGCTCTGCCAGGACTGACGGAAATGTCTTCCAATTTGTGAAGGCAAAGTGAGAGTCCGCGTGGAATCCTCGGCAGATAAACTGGACTGTGGTCTATGGAAGAAAGCTCAAAGACGGACACTGGGAGGAAATTCAAAAGAAAAGAGCCTGCCCGGCAGTCAAATTCCAGAGGGCCATCTCTGGAGCATCCCCTGTTGAGATAATGGCCACCGAACTCAGAAACCCAAAGTTAGAAAGGCCCAGGGAGAACAAGTTATCAGGCCTGCAAAGGAAGGAAACGTGGCTAAGCGAGCGTTAAACGACGCTGGGATGGCCGCGGCTAAAGCTCCACAAAGGCAGCCCCTGGGCAGGAGAGTGGGAAGCCCATAAAGGTTTCTGCTCCCCGAGTTGGTGCAAAACGCTACGTTGGCAGATCCGATTTTTAAATAAAGATCCAACTCTAAATATATGCATACATAATCACCAACAGAACTGGAGGGTCCATGTAATCTGATGTGACATAGGACGGATGAACATTTTATCTTCTTGTCACGCAGCCCTTCCTAACTGAACAGGAGGCAAAACTTGGATGCAAAGGAGACTGGGGTGGTCGGCCCTCTAACGACCCTCGTTTCCTCATCTCCCTTGATACCGGACTCCATTCCCTGTTGGTAATTGATTTGTTGCAATTTCTGGAGCATAGCATATGGCTTCATTATCAATATGAGTAAGAAGCAGCAATTACATTTCTGACCCAAAGATAAAAAATATGAGTGTGCTTATCCCAAACGTCCCACCTTTCATCACTTTATACTTCTGGCTATACAAGTGAGTAAGACCGTGCTTTGACACTAACATTTATAGTACGAAAATCATGAAGAGGGTTTCAGTGTAGTTGTTTTGCCAAGTAAATCGTTAAAGTTATATGCCACTGGTTCCGTTTTAAGTCATGCTCTCTGACTTTCACCATGAGGTAATAAAAACTAACTTGGTTTCAAACTTAAAATAAGAGTTCAGCCAGAACTCTATCAGACTGGGAGGCACAGAGATCATTTAAAATGAGAAAATAATATTTCCCAATGTTATAATTTATTAGCTCATTACCTGGATGTTTTAGCAATAAAGCATACCTGGATACCTACCGTAGTATAGGTTGGTCCATTTGAGGTTGCCGGTGATTCTAAGAAGCTGACTTGGGAGAGAAATAAGTGCTTTTATGGACTGGATTGTATCCCCTAAAATTCATGTCATAAAGCCCTAATCCCCAGTGTGATGGTATTTGGATACAGGGCCTTTATGAAGATTGTTAAGGTTACACAAAGTAATAAGGGTGAGGCCCTACTCAGATAGGACTAGTGTCCTGGTAAAAAGAGGAAGAGATACCCAGGGTCTCTCTCTGTACCCACACAGAGGAAAGGCCGTGAGAGAAGACAGATCCTTAGGAGGCAGCAAAGGAGATCTCACCCACAACCAGCCCTGATGGCACTTTCATCTTGGACTTCTAGTCTTCAAAACTGTAAGAAAATAAATTTCTGTTGTTTAAGCCACCCAGGCTGTGCTGTTTTGTAATGGCAGCCCAAGGAGATTGATAGAGGTGCCTATCTCCAATTATCTGCTGATCTCCTGGTTCAGAAACCACATCAGATTATAAAATGTTAAAGGGTCATCGGGGCGCCTACCCTTCAAGTCTTGTCTGCAGGTCCCCTAAACAACAAAACGAAAACTCTATGTCGCTCGGAGCAGGTTTCATTTGTACTTGCAAAAGAGTAGTTTAATGTGGTTGTAGAATTACAAATAGTTTCAAAAGTCTGCAGCCTAAAGCTCTAAATTAACTGAGCCCTCTGGACTACGTGATATAATGGCACATGGAGGTCCTCTGCCTATCATGTATTTTGCCCATTGTACCCCACATTCACTTAGCCATATGTCTGAAATGCCATCATTAATGACTATTCTTTTGGGGGAGGGGGGTTAATCAGTCTTAAATGTGAAATTGAGAATACACCTGTGGTAGATCCCTTCACAGCACAAGCTACCAAATATATTTGTATATACTATCTTATTTTTCTTAACTCCAAATATTATTAGTAGGCCTATTATGCAAACTGTAAATTTTTCCACATTAACTCTTATATCTCAATGCTTATCTTTACATTATGGTAGAAGATCACCTGGATTAAGACACAGAGAACATAGATTTTGGATGTGCTTAGAACCCTGTCTCATACTCAGTCGTTAGATAGAGATAAAAATAATACTTACAGCTATATTCAGTCCAAAGAACTAAGCCACTTCCTAATAAAAACATGACTTTGTCTCACTGAAAAGAATAACAATGAAATGAATTGGAAGTTAGGAAACGGGTTCTCTTCCTCGCTTTGTGACCTCCGATAATTGGTTAATTACTTTGGGACTTGCTTTCTTTGTCTAAGACGAAGGGGATTCAAATAGTAGCTCACCCTAAGGTTCCCTTCTGGCTTTTCATGTCTTTGAGGATAATAAAAGATGGAGGAAACACAGGCTTGCTTCATGCTCTGCTTCATTTCCTAATCATCTGCTTTGAGTGAGGCCTTGGACCATGAGGAATGCAAAGATGGGCAAACTGCACTTGTCTCAAGGGTGTCTTTTCATAAAAATTTCAGATGATGCTCAGAGTGTTATTTCAGTAATGGTGCAAAAGCTCTGGCTTGATTCCCCTGCCCTAAATTTCATCATCCTTGAATGGATTATTAAATTACTGGGCTTCCCCTATCCCCAAGAGGTTATAACTATAAGCAAGGAAAATAAATTTTGGTCGGGGAAATAATATGATGTCTTGATTGCCAAAGCGGAAGATACTAAGTTATGAAAAGTCTTACCCTAAAATATATAACTATCAATATGCCGTATGCTGTGAAATGAAACAAAATCATTTGAAAGAAAGCTGGGGTATTTGGAAGAGAAACACATCACTATATATTGTCTTATTTACTTTTCTGATTATCACTCTGTTATTAAATTGCTCTTGTTAATCATATCTTATTATATCTGTAATACCATTATTATAAGCGATGCCTCAATGTGTAATGATATTTTAATTAATGGCTAAGAATAAAATATTTTCATTTGTTTTTTTAGTCAGTGATGACTTGTTTCAATAAGCTCATATAGATGTCCAATATAGAAGAACATAAAGAGCAAAACCTTAATTAACTTCATAAAATAGAGTATCCTGGGAAACTACATCTTTATTCATAGAAACCCTCCACCTTTTTTTGTCAGAACTCTTAGTCATCAAAGCATGCTGAACATGTTGCGTTTATCTCTGATGATCTGACACGGTGGTCATTATTTTGAAGTTCGTTTCTCACTGTTCATTACCATGGTAGTAAAAACATAGAGGATTGATTTTTCTAAGAGCCAATGGTAAGATAAACTCTGGACGTTGTGTGGAAAAAAAAATGCCTTTCTTCGAAACAGCACTATTTATTTAGTGACTACTGTACGGCAGAAACCAGGAGCTGTATTTTCTGTGTGCTTGCTATGTCAGATCCTTACAACTAACTCCAATTTGCTGAGGCGCTATAACAGCATCAGCCTTGGTTCACCTCTCTTCCAAAAAGTGATGTGAAGAATAAAACTTCTCCACTTAAATGAAGCTTCCAGTGTGTGGAGAGTCCAGTTATGAATAAACCAGGTTTTTACTCATCAAGATTATGAACCTTGGGACTTCTTTATTTGCTCTTGATCTCAATTTTTAAAGCTGCTAACTTAATAATTGATTGTGGTCCAAATATGAACAGAAGGAACCATTCTGAGTGTGCAGTTTCCGTGATATTTTTATTTCCATCCTTTACTGGTACAGTACTCTGAAGGACAACCAGACAGATGCTGATTAGCATTCACAAGCAGGATCTTTGACAGAGGACCTGCAGCTGCCCTCAGCATCTTTCGCCCACGCCTTCCATGCCACTGCTGAAGCATGTTTGTTTCTTAAAGTATTAGCAAGATTGGTGATTTAGTTTAGGATGGTCGTCATTTATTACAGAACAAACAATGACTTTCAGGTGTCTTCTAGAAACATGAAGTTATAAAGACAGTTCAGCAGGATTTTATGCAGGCACATTTCCAAATGGATCAATGAAGGTTTTGCTGATCCAGCAGTGGAAGAATTATGCCAGGGTGCTGAAGAATAATAATGACAGTAACGATCGTTGATGGCTGTGGATGGCCTAGACGCCGTACTACATCTTCGTGAAGTAGGTGAAATTATTCTCATTTTAGGACACTGTAGAAACTGAGAAACTACAAAAAACCTGGCCAAGGCCCTACAATCGTAATTCTTCAGAGCAGAAATACAAATTCGGATCTGCTGAGTTCCCAGTCCTCGTAATTAACCATCATACTTCATAGACACAGTCCTAGTCCTTCTAAATAACTGCTCACTCTCAGGGAACTTGAATATTTTGAAACATCCCTTGATATTCTGGATACATGGATTTATACTGAACAAAACAATTTGTATTGAACAAAACAATCCAATCTTCACAGACATGGTAACAGATCAACAGGCAGTGATAGTATCCTGAGTTTTCCTGAGTTAGAACTCAACAATTGGGAGAAATTTCAGGACGTACTTAGATTAGCCTTTTGCTCTACTTGGTTACATGTTTTCTGATGAAGATTCATCTAATGCTTTAATATTTAGGAAGCCTTTTATAAATACTACATATAATCTTTGTATACTTAAGATTCATGAACACAATTTTACAGGTGAACAAACTACAACAACTCAGAGAGACTAAGTAATTGTCAGAGTTACCCAGTAAACATTACCAGCATGCTCCAATTAATCATTGCCAAATTAAAAATTTCACTTAAACCAAGGAACGTTGCCAAATTAAAAATTTCACTTAAACCTAGGAACATTCCCTTTATGACATATTAAATATTTTTGTTCTTTCTGATGCTTAATATTTTACAAATCATTTTGGTTCTTTTCACTCACATTAATTTCATATGTGTACCTTCAGTGAAATATAACTAAATTTCCTAATATGTGTTTGAAAGTGAAAACTGAAAACACTGGAAATGCAGACAAACAGAATACACTATAATAGAATTACAGAGTAAAGCACTTTACAAACATCTCAGTGGTCCCAAGATTAAGTACCACTTGTCCAGGTCAGAAGCAACTGGCCTTCGAGATAAACATCCCATTATAACAGCAACCTCAAAGACAGACACAAATTATTATCCTAGCTGTTTTTCTTCCTGTATTCTTGAGAAAGCTGCTGTCCCCTAAATCGAGCATCGAAAATCGTTCCGTGAGGATACAGTACTCTATGATGTCAGTAAGAAGAAGATATGGGTGTAATTCCAAATGTTCCTTCTTCTATTTAATTTGCCTCAGAGGATGTTGTACCTTTGAAGTATGTGAATGTCTTTAAGCATGGTATTTCTTGAGTTAATCAGGTTCGACATCTCATCTCTCATTCAAGCATCAGAGGTGTTCTCTGTATCAACCAGCCTGGGAATTAGTAGACTAGTGCATTTTTTGTTCATTCTCCAGATTCAGTTCTATAATGAGCTGCTAGGTATTGTCTTTTGCAGGCGTTTCAATAATTTTAGAATGAATGAAATGCCAGGTACTCTTACTTATTCTGAAAGTAGTTACCTGGCCTGCTTAAAAAAAAAAAGTCTCTTACCAGATCTATTCTCCTGAGATCCACCAATCTATATGCTAATATTCCAAGTTTTTCATTAGTTTAAAGCTATCCACCTTTTTACACTCTTGAATCTCCTTAAACATGTCTAGCTCAGGCTTAGCATTATGAATACGGATGCTGCTATTTTTCAGAGAAAGAATGTGCTCTTTGGGAGAGGTATCTCTAGTTTGTCTTACATAAGAACCTTCTGAATCCTTCACATTCACCATCTCAACTGCATGTGGAAGGTAATGTTATTTTTCCCCATTTTTGCACGTGGAATGACAGAATTTCAGAAGACTGGTTGGGCTTACATATTAATTACCTGAAAGACATGGAAATAAACATTTAACATTCTATGTCTTCTTTGGAAATTCCAGGTATCTCTTGTCCAAAACCTTCTGTCTATAAACCAATAAAGGTCAAATTCTTGGCCCTTATCTGAAAGTCTTAATCTGGCTTTCTCGTTAATAAAAATTGTGTCGTATAAAACTCAATTGGCATTTATCTTAAGGATCCAGGTAAAGATCTTCTGTACCCTTCTAGCAGATACCTTAAGGTTTTCAAAGTTAAATAGGAATACTACATTCACTTATGTAGCCATCCGTGATTATTTGACATTTGATTATCCAAAGACTAGTCCGTTTATCTCTGAACTTACTATCCACATACAGGCCCCCTCCACCTTGATATTTTGCACATCTTTCTTCTGTGAAAAGTAGTTATAAACCATACAGAATTCTTTATGTCCTAGCCCAGCACCTTCCTAGCTCTTAATGCAGTGTGTATGATTGGGGTAGAGAGAGGAGACATATTGGAACTGATAAATGATTCTCCTAAGATTTGTCTCAGTACTTACGTTAGTTCATGGTTTATGGTAGAGAAACGTGGGGAGGGTGGAAGTGATAAGGTTGTTATATGAGTCACTGAAAGTTGGAGAATAGATGTTATAAATTCCACATTTTTGATCTAGATTATCCACCTTGGTAGGAGCCAAGATACAAAGAGTTTGAAGGACAGGGCAGTGTTTTGCTAAGAAAGACTGAATGCTGTGATACATTCGAAAGCGCAAAGATGTGCCTAAGAATTAATTTAAAGATTTAGGCAGGATTCCAACGGATCAAATATCAGTAGTGGTTTTTTTTTTTTTTTAATTTAATCTAAAAAGAGCCAGAAACTTAAATAAAAATTGAGGCAGGTTTCCAAAGGATTCTTTGAAGTTGAAAAGATGTATTTTAGGGAAGAAGTAAATGATTTATTAGAAAATAAGTAAAAAAAACACATTAAATAAATGCCTGTTTTGGAACAGGTAGTTCACACCCTCTCAGTTAATTGCCAAAAGAAGCTCAAAGATAAGAAAAATTACTTCATTTTGTCCCTGAAGAAGCTAAGGCTTAGGAAAGTAAGGGAATCAGCCCAAGGGCACCCCAAACCATTTCTATGAATATCCAGTCTGCTCAAATATTCATAGAAGGTGAATTTAATATTGGTGTCCTTATAGCGTGAGTTAAGATTCAATATAACTTTGAATTTCAGCACTGGATGGTTAGCCACCCATGAGTCAGTCAACAGCATTCTATGACCATCTAAAACAGACAAGGAACAGATTAGAATTCTGAAGGAAAATAATATTATACTCCCAAGATGGATTCTGGAGAAGATAGAATATGTACAAATCTAGAGAAAAATGTGCACCTCTACAGAAATATGTGTACCTAGGAATCATTTTGTGATTCCAGGTCACAAAATATGTGTCCCAGAATCATTTTGTAAGCAGTTAAAATGAGACTGGGGATGGGTGTTGAAATTACCTGAGTTACTTAAAATAGGTTAGATACATTCACATCTAGAAGCCTGAAGTTTACAGACTGTGGTAGACATAATGAAGTTAAGAATCATTTAATCCTTACATCAACCTTGTAGAGTAGATGCTGGTGTTACTGATGATGAACCTACATCAGAAAGAGGTCGAGCACCTGGCTTGAATTTCCAGAGCTGATAAGGGGCAGAGCTGGCGTTTGAACTGAGCCAATACCAGAGCTGCTCCTCTTACACTGAACTCACGGTTCTTCATCAGTGGGACCACACTTCCGTGTAAGTGTGTGAGCCATGTTTGCCTAGGGACGTAAAAATTATGATTCCCTAGTCAGTGACAAATTTTATATGTGAAAACACTTTCCTGTTCTTAAAGGAGTAAGTTCGTTGATTTAGTCAACAAGTATTTATGGAATACCTACAGTGGCACACACTGCTCATGGTGGGGTAGACCAGTGATGAGAGAGACGGACCCTGCTTTATTATACACTCCGGTCCTAGGCACTCACTATGCAGCATTCACATTCCATTACAGTGCATGCTAATTTTGAAAATAATACACATTCTCATTAGCTTGAACAAATGAGTTACCCTTACAAATTAACATCACTCTACCACTATTAAGCGGGAAGGTTTAGGTTATTCTTATTTAGAACCAAAGGAGCAGGTACAACACTCCTGCAGTCTTAGAAGGATTTTATGAATGAAGGTTTAAACCTTGTATCTTTATAGTTACATTCTTCCTAGTTACACTCTTGTTCATTAAGGAACAGGTTTCTCCCACTGCCCCAAACTGCTTGTCAACATACTGCTCCGTGTCATCCACCCAGTATGCTGTAAGTAATAAGTGGTGGAATGATGTGTCTAAGAATGTGGAGGTGAGGCATATATAGTACCCAGCCTACATGCAGGAAATTCACGCTGCCACTACTATCCCATCCCCACACTACTAATCATTTGCCAAATTTAAATGGCTTTTTAAGCGAAACAATGTTGTTCTTTCTTAATGGTAAATGCCCGCCTCTAAAAATCAAGCTACAACTCCTTCAAAATCAATTAACATTCCACAAACGTGCTAAGGTGATTCTACATTTTAATGAGAGGGGAAGGCTCTCGGAATCTTTTGCCCCCCTTGCTTTGTAACCACGCTCCCGTACAGGGTGTGAGCAATGCCCAGCTCCAGAAGGGCCCTTTGAGGGTCTGCTGACTAAGCCTGCACGCAGGGACCCACCGGCGTCACAGAACAGGAACAGGCTCTCCACATACATGCAGTTCACAGCTACACACTCAGGCGCCGATGCCCACGGATGGGCATGTTTGTATGCGTGTGCTGTGAGCCTGCCATGGTCTCCCTCTCATTCACCTGACCCTTGAGGGATCCCTGCAGTTGCCTAGAACTCGGGGAATAAACAGGGAGATGAGGCAAATAGCCCTTTTCGCTTCCCTGGAGACAGGTACCGCTGGGTCCCAGGAATCTGCAGTGCTCTCTCTGACAAGCAGCTAATAGAGGGAGACCGAGATGAGCGAGAGAATCCAAGCAAAGAGGAAGGGGCCGTTGCACAGGAGATGATGCTTCGGAGCTACTGAGCTACGGTTTCCGTGTTTTTATACACAAAGCCCTGGGAAGCTGCAGGGGAGGCCAAAAAATCTAAAATCCTGTGAGATTGTCTAACCTTGCCTAGAAGCCTCCGCTGGGCCCCGTCCTGCGCGGGGTTGAGGAATCCGGGCGATCGCCGGCTGGACGCACCGGCTGAAACTCGAGGCGCCACATCCAGCACTTTGCGCTTCGGAAGACGCGTCCCCGCACCATTTTCACAGGCGCTTTTGCGGGTTTCTTAAACCGCCCAGCTGGTGTTTCGGAAGGGAGTTTCCAGAAGCTCCATCTATTGCCTCCCTCCCCCCTACCTTTTTTTTTTTTTTTTTTTTTTTTTGGATTTTTACCCCTGCGAAGAGCTTCCCCAGCTGCACAGCGTCCGCCCTCCGAGGGGTCCCGGGGCGGCCTCCCCGTCGCCCACGCCGCCTCCTCCGGGCCGGCCCGGGGGCTCGACCCAGCGCTGCCGTCCGGCGGATGGTCTCGCGCCGGGGCTCCGCGGCCGCTGCCCGCCGTCCGACACTCCCCGCCCTCCCGCACGACCCCGCGCCCCGGCGGGCGGCGCTTGCGGCGGGCAGGAGGCGGGCGAGGGACCCGGGGCTCGTCCGGGGGTAGCCGCCGCCTCTGCAGCCCGCCCGCCCGCGCCCCGCGCCTGGGAACCCGGACCTGCCTCCGCCTCTTCCTCCGGCGGCCGCATCCTCCCTCCGCCCGCCGCGCGTCCTCCCGCCGCCCCCGCCGCCGCGCCCCCGTGGCTGCCTCGGCGGACCGGGGAGGGGGCCCGGCGCGTCGGCCGCCAGCTCGGCTCGGCTCGGCCCGGCCCGGAGGCGTGCATGCCCCTGCTGCCCGCGGCGCTCACCAGCAGCATGCTCTATTTCCAGATGGTGATCATGGCAGGGACGGTGATGCTGGCATACTACTTCGAGTACACGGACACGTTCTCCGTGAACGTGCAGGGCTTCTTCTGCCACGACAGCGCCTACCGCAAGCCCTACCCGGGCCCGGAGGACAGCAGCGCGGTGCCCCCGGTGCTCCTCTACTCCCTGGCCGCCGGCGTCCCCGTGCTCGTGGTAAGCCCGGGGCTCGCCCTCGCTGCCAGCTCCCTCCTGTCGCCCCAAGCCTTCGGGGTTGAGGCCGGCTGAGGGTTGGGGCGCTGCAGCCTTTGCCTTCTAAGTTCCCCCAAGTTGGTGGCAGCCCCTTACCCAGAGGACATTCTAGGGCGGCTAAGGGGTGGGCACGAAGGCAGCCCCCAGCCGTCCCCACAAGCTACCTCACCCTCGCGCTGGCTGTGGTATTGGGCGACCTGACCGGGAGGAGGATGGCGCGGGGGGGCGTCTAGGTGGGAGTCGGGCTGGCAGGGAGGTGAGCTTTGGGGTGAATCTTGACTTCATCCTCTCTGTGTGGCCTTGCTTCACCCACTGCCTCCTCTCCACCTGCGCCTGAAGATGAGCAGCAGCCGGCGGGGGAGAGGAGAGGCGGCCGGGGGATCAGTTGCTGGGGTGTACAAGGGACTCCCACTTCCCGAGTCCGGGCGCGGATTTCCATTCTCCCACCTCCTTCCCTTTCAGATGAAAGTGCCCCTGGGACTAAGCTGACCAGTGAACAAATAGGTGGAAAGAATTTGAGGATTTCTAAATGAAGAGGCCTCAGCAGCAGTGCTTTGCTGAAAAGCAAGAGCTGTGTCTGAATTACAAGAGCACTTCAGATTTATTTAAAGGCTGTGCTGCTCCCTGGGCAGTTGAAGTCTCTTTCTCTTAGAACCTTACAGAGAATGCTTTATGCAGAGTGTGCGTGTGGGAGAGACTATATAAACACACACACATACACACGTATATAATATGTATATATGGGGGGTAATCCCATAATAATTTACATATTAAATATGACGCAAAGTTATTGTAGGAGAACTGGTGGTGTGTCTTTAGAAAACCTGATGCATTGTGGTTCCCTGAATAAGGACAGAGTATTGGAGGTTTCCTTCTGGTGCTATTTCCTCTTTTTCTCTCTCGTTCCCCTTTCTTTCTCGATAGATGACAAATAAGAAATTAGGAAATGAAGAGGAAAGGGAAAATGAAGTTTTATTTTCTGTAGCCGAACGTGTACATTGCGATAATGAATGTTAAGGACATCTGTTGTGTTTATTAGGTTTGGATATTCCTCTTTCCTTTGATGTTTAGGGCAAATGACTTCATAATTTACAAAATAGTGAAACACTCTTCACCCATAAAATTGAATTCCATGGGCAAGCCAAGGAATTTCTGATAACTTCAAAGTAACTTTACCACCTCGACTGTGATAGCTGACTTCAAATTAGCTCTAGCACAATCGTTTGAAATGTGTTAGACTTTGCCCCAGAACGTATTTTGCTTTGTTTTTTAGTATTGTAATTTGCTAAAATTGAGCCCGAACTCCAAACCCGGCTTCATATTCATGTTCTCTCTCTTCCATTTGCATTGGTCTGTTTTCTGGGGGGGGGCGAGGGGGCTTTTTACCTTCCGTAGATGCTGGGTTTCCAGGCATGTGTTTTTAGGACATTAGCTCAGAATTTTTCAAGGATTGATTTATTAAACAAAACAAACAAACAAAAAATACTGTCACTTTCAGGTCATTGATTTGGTCATAACCAAAATCATTAGTGTCTGTCACTCATTCTTTGGTAATTACCATTCTGTGTCTTTTTTTTTTTTTTAAATGAGATAGCACTTTCAGACCCTAACTATCCATCCTGGTGGCAGGTGCCATTTAGAGACAAGAATAGACCGGCCCAGTGATCTTGATAATTCTCCACTTAGAGGGAACCCAGGAGGGAGAAGGGAATGAATTAGCCACTATTGAATGTATAGTCCTGCTGGGCACTGAAGAGTCACAGGTGCATATTTTTCTCAGAGCAGTCCTTCCAGGAGACGCTGTCTCATATTAACATTTGAGGAAACTGAGGTCCAGAGAATAAAGTAGAAATATCTGAAAACAATAAAAGATGGATGTGCTGTTGGCATGCCCACAGGACTGACGCCGAAAGCCAGTTACTTCCACTGCTTCCAAAGACCATGTTCTCTGAAACATGGGCCATGCCTCCTAGGGCAGACATTAAGAATATAACTGGGAAGAATTTTTGTAGAGGGCAGATTCACCTTGGTTTCCATGTTTAGACTTGCAGTTCTTTACATACATGAAAATGGATTTGAAAGTCAGAAGAGAAGAAAGTATTGGGTTTTGGAGCAGAGCTGTCTGTGTGCCTTTTTCTCCTTCCGCTCCCAGGAGTATCACACTCTGTCACTGTGTGAGGAGCTAGGTACTGTAATGGCAGATTCTCCTCCTCACTACTCTTAAAACACTTGCTTTCCATGCTCATTGTGTCATAAAATAGTAGTATTAATAATGTTATTAATAGCACTCATTATTTATTGAGTTACTACTTTACTCTGGCTACTCTCTGAATAGGCTCTCCACGCACATTATATCCAGCTGATGTTTGGATTATTCCTGAAAGAAATTATTATTGTGGTCATCTAGCACCCAAGGAAACTGAGGTTTAAAAGGATTAAGTAACTTGTTCAAGGACTAGGGCTAAGAATGTTATACCTAGATTTTTACCTTTAGTCCATCAAACTCCCAAGTCTCTGCCTTTTCTGCAGTTTACTCATAAACTCATAAATCCTTCTTCTGAATAAATTCCTCAAACAGAATGTCTCTTCTCTCATCTCTTACATTGCTTGTATTGTGGTTATGAAGGTTCATTGTGTGTGTGTGTATATGTGTGTGTATATTTTTACATCTATATTATATATAATATATATTTTATTATATACATGTATATCTTATGTAAATATATATATATGTCTTTAGCTTTCTAAAATTATAAAAGTAGTATCTTTCTTCACTATCTCAATCTTTGGATTTGTCTCATTCTCACTACATTTATTTATCTAAAAATTAGAAAGAAGGTATAGTTTGAGTTTACTCATTTTTATGTAGTGTTGACTTGGGGCTCAGGTTTAGAGTCTAAAAAGTTGAATTCAGATCCAAAGTATACTCTGCTGTAAGAGTTGAGAACACCAATTTCTGTGCTGAAAAAATTATTTAAGCTCATTATGCCTTAATTCCCTAAGTCACAGGATTTTGAATATCAAATTAATTATTCTATGGAAATGTCAACCTTGGCCTAGAGTTGATACTCCATAAATGGTCACTATATTATTAACATTATTAGTAGTAGTTAAAATAATGAGTCAGTAAATGTTTACTGAATTCCTGTGTTCCAAGCACTCTATCTGGCAGAAGAGAGAATTCAGCAGAGTAGAGGCTGGCAAAGGCAACTTTGGAAGTAAACCATGGTCACTGATTCTAAGGAGTTTATAGCCTAATTTGGGAAATTAGGTAAAACACTTAAAGATCATAATATAAATAATAATGATACAAGTTATGCATGTATACATACAGGAGGTGCCAAAATGTATACACATTTTAAGAAAGGAAAACACCGTATTAAAATTGTAATGCTCGATATATGCTGATAACAAAGGATGAACACAAGTCATGTTTGAGCCCCTCTTGTAATTGCAGAGTCAAACACAACTTGAGTATTACAATTTTAACACAGTTTTTCCCCATTTTTAAAAATGTGTATGCATTTTTTTATCACCCTCTTATATATGTATGTGTATACCACAAAGACCTCTGGTAGTTCAGAAGAGGATAGGGCCATTTGTGTTTGGAGGCATGAGGGATGGGTTCTGGGGGAAGATGGTGGTAGTTGAGATGCATCTTGAAGGAGAGGCTGAAATGGAATTTACTGCAGGACATCACAGCAGCAACTTGGTGAACAGCCCAGGGAGGCAGCAAATACAGACTGTACTCCTAAAAGAACACTTGGTTAGTCTTGTTTCTAAAAGTGATGTGTGGGGAAAACAGGGTGTACAACTAAATATGAAGGCTGGGGTCACCGATGGGAGCTAGAAACTGGATTGAGAGTTTTTCTCAATTTGCTAGGAATTAAGCTGATGGATGGTGTTTTAGGACATTTTAAGGCAGCAATATGTAAGACTCTTATATTATCAAAATATCTGTATAAGATAATTTTAAACTATTCTTAGGTCTATTTTGTGTTACCTAATATTATTATTCTAATTGTGTTGTCATAAAACCCCTATAAATTGGGCTTGTTTATGTAGATGAAATGGTGTATACACTCCTTGAAAACAGGTGCTATTTAGTTTTATCTATGTGTCATTTGCCAAAGTGCTGTATATAGCTCATAGAGATGGAAATTTAATTTGTGATCCTGGGTTTTCACTGATGAAGAGAATTGTTTATGACAGTGGGTTCTGCTCTTCAAATTTGGCTACAGTGGCCACCCAGTATAGCTATGTTTCATTAGACCTCAGAACAACACAGGTATTTAAAGGATATGAAACTAGATCACCATCATCGTAGAGCTAGAATAAAGGGAAAGCAATGTGGTACCAACCAAGGTGGCCCCTGACACCAAGTGGGACAGATTTAAAGGCTGAGGTTCCTCCCTGATTCTTTAGGTGTACATCCTCAGGAAGCTCTAGACCCTGAGGCTCAAATTTGAGTGAGGTAGCTCCCGTCACTATCCCAAGGGTGCCAGTGTCATTAAGTATGGTGAAGGCAGATGACAGAATTGCATCTTGTACCCAGAGCCCCATCATGCTGGATCAAAGTGCCATGGACCATGAACCTTACCTTGGATGTCCCCTCCTATCCCCACTCCTGGAGCAGTCTCTGGTGGTGTGGGGTAGGAGAGGAAGCACAGGCAAGTGTTTCAGACAAGTCCTGCTTTCTCCCACTTGCCATGTAACTTGGGCAAAATTTTCTTATTCACAAACTGGACATAAAAACATTCGTTTCTTAGAGAGTTGGTACAAGTGTGTAGAAGTTCAGATCCCAGACTCTGGAGCCTGATGGCTGGGTTTGAAGCCCACATTCCTGCTGTGGGAAGTTGAGTCAGTTACTCCCTCTCGGCATGTTTCTAACTATTCTATGCATAATAACCCAGTGCACTAGTCTCAGGGGTTGTTAGGAGTATGAAATGGGTTAACCCACGTGTCAGAGCAGGGCCTAGCTATCTAGTGTTCACTCCCAGGAGGCCTCTTGAGATTGTGATCTGTAATCAGGAAAACCGATTTCAAACTCCTGGCAAAATACCTTTGTTTGTCAGTGGATTGGGAGGCTGATAAAATATTAGAGGTGGACAGAAGCCACGTAGTTCACTCTACTCATCATCACAAATTGGGAGTCTGAATAGTAAGAAAAGAAAAACTCTACCAGAATTCTGTCCTCAATGAATGTCTCCTATTTTTGATGACTCCTGCTCTTCCAAGTGGGCTAACACTAGCTCATATTTCCATGTGTTTCTTCTGCAGTAGACACTGTGTTAGGTGTGTTTAATGCCTTGCTTCCTTTAATCCTCCCCATGATAGCACTATTTTTAAACATGAGTACTGTCATTAAATTTTTTGTAAATGGAAAACATGAAGTTTAGTGAGATTATTATATGCCAGACTTAATGTAAATTCATGAGTATGATTAATTTTCACCATAAAATTGTGAAGGAGAGTTAGGTGTAAGGAGGTTAGATGCCCAATCCCAATGACAGTGCCAGAGTCATTAGTGCCTGTGTTCCTAATTGTTGTATTACGTACCTTGATGCGAACACCAACTGGTCTGTAAAGATTTTTAGTCATAGGCATTCCATATCAGGAGAGTCAAAATTTCCTAAAACCGTCTGTCCTCGATTTCAAATTTGACGAGAAGCTTTGTGCTCCTTTGTAGAGAATGGTCTCAATGCCTGGTGTCAGGATTTTTTTTCCCTATCAAGCTTGGAAATGTTACGAAGTGAATGGCGGCGGAGGGGAGATAGTTCCCCTCTGAGTTGAAGGCGTGCCTCTTATCTTAGAAGCAAGCGCTGAGACAGTGCTAGAGGCACCCACATTGCATGGAGAGGTGGAGCTACCTGTTTCTAAGGCATGTTTCTGAAAATGAGACCTAGCATTAGATTCGGGTGCAGTGAATGCAGGGGAATTGTAAAATATTGTATGTGTGTATGTGCTTGTGAGATAGGAGAACCCCCATGGTTTTATCAGATTGTCAAAGATGTCCAAGATCTCCTAAAAGTGAACAACTACTCCTTTGGGGACTAGGGAGATTCAACTCCTTCTTGCGTCTTTTAGGGCCTTGCTGTACTCCGTCTCATTCATGATCATCTGTTTATATTTTCTCTCCATTCTTCTCTCCCTCCATTTCTCTTTCCCTTCCTCCCTTCACTCCTCTCTGTCCCTTTTTTCCCCATTTATCTTCTCTCCTTTGCACACAAAGGAGATGGTGACGCTGAGGGGAAGGCACAGTCCGAGTAAGAGCAATCACACCCCAGCCACCATTCCTTCTCCCTCTTTCCACTTTCCTCCTCTCCTCCTCCCTTTGCTTCTCTTCCTCTCCCCCTCTCCTGTCACTCATCAGCTATGTGGCTGCTTCCACCAGTTGCCCTACCTGGAACGTGTTGACTTATTCCTTCCGACCTTCTGGTTATGTTGTGCAAACCGACACGATAAGAAAACTCTTTAGAGACAGTAAATCATTTCATACATGTACTAAAAACCTAATGTGAGCAGGCGTCATGGGCTACATAGCCACCTGGTTGATGGTGCAAAATTTATGCATTTTGTTTGAACTTTTGAAGGGTGGGGGACATACCTTACTCATTTTAGGAGCCCAAAGAATAGCATTGTACCTATTACACAGTAGATATGATATCATCATTCAAAATGATTTTGTTCAGACAAAATGCATAAATTGGGGGTGGTCAACACTGTTAGCCAAGGTTACTTGGCTAACCTACTATGTGGACACTCACCCTGTGGAGTGGAAAAATGAACAAGATTTTCATACTTCTTTTCTGATTTTCCTGTAGAAAGAATAGCAAGAATAAAAAGCCAACAGTCCAAAATGGCCTCCTAACTAATTATTACAGACAATTGCTCCATACCCAGTGCTGTTTTCAAATTATATCAATGAGCTCTGAATATTGTGAAGATTATTATAAAGAATCATCCTATTTATTTCTGTAATTTGAAATAAATCCTATTTCCATGGACCACACCTGATACTATCTGTTAAATATGTATTATATCAGATTAATTTTTAAATTTGCACTGTACCCAAAAATGGTATTTATAAACATTTTGAATGATGATAATGGGTCTACTGTGTAATAGGCACAATGCTATTCTTTGGGCTTCTAAAATAAGTAAGGTATGTCCCCCACCCTTCAAAAGTTCAGACAAAATGCATACAATTATATCTCTAAGACTTGGTTTTTTCTTTTAATCTGTAAAATTGACATCATGTGTATTTAGTCATTTTTGCTGAAGGAATGGGGCAAACCATTCACTCTTCACATTAATCCTTTCAGATCATATCTGCAGAAACGTGTCTATGGAGCTTTAGCAATTTACCTCAGTTGGTAAATGACACTTCTAGGATGTGAACCTATTACTTCAAGTCCAACGCTCCATTGGCTTCAGCTGCACACTAATTTGATTCGTAGCATAAATGATGGCATTGCGAGCAGGCAGGGCAGAGTTAAAGCAGACTGATTGTACATCAATGTGTTCTTTAAAGGACCCTTATGCTTGTTAATACAGTATAAGCTCAGTTGCAAGGGAAAAGGGAAATTTAAAATCTAGGTTCAAAGATAAAACTTGACTGATTACTAAGAGCAGTGAATAGCCAGTAGAGCTCGACTTTCCCAGCTCAACATTCCCATCCATATAGGCTGAGAAGACAAGTTCAGATGTCGGTGTTATGATCTTAAGCTAAGTTAGGAGAGCCCTTATAATGGACTTTCGAAAATCATAAGGGATATCATTTTGATGGAAGATATTTTAATATACGTGAAAGGGAGTTCTATATTCAGTACTATTGAAACTTTTTATGAGAATGCCAGTTTTCACTCAGCAGGCTGGTTACTTTTTTAGTCTTATTATGACAGATGTAGTTTAAGCATCACTGTCAGTAAAATCACCATTTTTCTTCTTTTGTAAAAACAGAATCTTAGAGGTATTTTTTTTCTCCAGCCCAGGTACAATTAAAACTCAAAAGGAAGTTTTCTGATGGGCATTTCTCACTGAGAGATATATGAGCAAAAGAGTGTGAGTGCAGGTAGGGAGTGTGTATGGTGTGTGTGTGTATTTTTAAGTATTTAACACATTTGTACTTTCTTGTATGGATTAATTTTAATTTTTCTTTTAACCTCTACAATGCTTCCCCCAGGCTCTTCCCCCACTTAAAAAAAAAAAATCCAACTTCTGGAACATTTTGTTACATCCTTCCAGACTTAGCACCATCTCCTATGCATAGATCCCTTGGAGTTGCCCAGTTGAAATAGCTTGAAGTTCCACTCTTTTTCCTTCATTTGTTATACAAAGTGCTATGTTTCCATCATCAGACTTGGGCATCTCACAGTGTTGTCATCTGACTCACGGCAACTTTGTCCTTCTCAACTTTTACGTTATTTTTGCTAGATAAGGTATACAGGTGTCCATTTAAATTTGTAGAACTGACAAAATTTCTACATTGGTTATGATGAATTTCAATTCAAGGATCAGACCAGGTTCCATGGCGCATATAGTTAGGTTCTCAGTAATAATTCATTAAAATGGGCAAAACAGTCTATATACCCAGTTCTGAAAATTTAGTAAACTCTTGGCTTTCTGGCCTTGAAATGTCTTAGTTTATGAAACCCTGAATCAAAGGATCAGCACAGCAAAGGTGAGATTTTGTACTCTCAGACTGACATTCGTCAAGCTGAAATAATTTTAAATAACGGGTTGGACTGTAGTTCTATTAAAAATAACAAGTTGAGGTATAGGGCACAGGCCTCACCAGAGTCTAACACTCTGTTCATTCAAGGTGGGATGGGCCTCCAAACTATTATTTAATCCATATAATTTGAAAATCTTAGATTTCAACAACGAGTTTATTTTTAGCATTCATCATGCTAATTAAAAGTCACTATTTTTATCAATGAAAAATTACTTTTATATCCACAGTGCTAATTAAATCAGTTGTTAATTAACATACAGGTAGTGGGAAGACTTATAGCAGCCTCTTTGGAGGGGGACCTTTCTGATATCATACTAGTGACTGCCTAGGGCTTTGCACTTTGATAACATTTAAGCTGATCATTCCTAGAATTAGAACTTAGACTAGTGCATTCATATCACACAGATTATACTGATGGGGTTTAATGTAAACTACAGATTTCATAATTTAGAGACTGAGTCTTCTTTATCCTCATTATTTCTAAAATAGACATTCAAAATTTGTTAGCTAATGGATAATTTAATAGTAATAATCAGCATGGAATCGATTTATTTGACAATAAGGTAAATGTTATTTGACAATTTGTCACATTCATATTTTTACAGCCTTTTGAATTTGCCATTCATTTATTGATGGCCTCCTTTGTGTATGGCATGGTATGAACTAGCTGAAACATTCGGGATTGAAACAGTGTGGAAAGATTGGAAGTGAAAAAGAAAGAAGGGAGGAAACTTTTTATACTTTTCATTCTTTCTCTCCTCTTTCTTCCCTCTCTCCTTCTTTTATTTTCCTCTCCTTCACTTCTCCTCTCTTGTCTACCCTCCCGTACTCTCTTTCTCTGAACAAAAGTTGGGTAAACACCTTTCCTGGGCACCATACCGTGCAGTTAAGACTTGAAGAAGTTAAGGGACTTGCTCCCAATCCTAAAACCAGGATTAAAGCCCAGCCCTCCCATCCTTTCTTCAAATATCTTAAAGAAATACTGGGAAATGAAACATTTATGACATGTTAGGGCAGTTAAGTGCATGTGTACTTTTGATGTATCTCCTCATTGCCAAAATAACTTGTGGCATTTCCTCTCTAAGGGAAGCAGGATTTGTGTTGATATAACCAGAACCTCTAGGCTGAGTGAATTGTGTTCTAGTGTAATGATCCTTTTTTTCCAAGGGTGCTTTTGATTAGTGCCAGCAGAAACTACTTTTTTATCTCCATTTCAGATTTAGCTTTTCCTCACACTGGGGTACATGCAAGCACTTTTCACACTGAGAAACATCCTGTATTTCCAGAGATCTTATCAAAGCAGAACACCATGTTCCACAGACACCAAAATTAAGCAGTCTTGGGGAGAGATAGAGCACCTGGGGATTCATCTTGGAGTTGAAAATGATCTCTTGACATTTCCAATTAAAAAAACGAAAATACATTATGCTTGCTTGGGTGACAATGGCCTCTTCCTTCACATGGGCCCTGCAGAGTTGGGCCTGTTCAGTTACTAAAATGAATGAAGAGACTTAGTCAAAACTACGTGACAACCTTTTTGGACTTTCACGAAGAGACCTTTGTCCCCCTTCTCTTTAGTTTCTCATCACATGATTCCTTGGGTTCCCTTTTTATTTTTCCTCAGCTAAGTCTAGAATACAGATGTGAGAATCCAGTAGACGCTTTATTCAAGCCACACTGCCAGTCTTTCTTTCTTTTTGTTTTTCTTGGAAAAGATTCATGAATCCATCATGAAAGAGAACATGCTTCCTCATAGCTGGAACTTTTTAGTCATGTAAGCGGACTTAGAGATCGTGTAGTTTCATCTCTAAACTTTCAAATCTGTGCCCAGAAAGGTTAAGTGATGTGTCCAAGGTGATGCAACTAACAAGAAAATACAGAAGTAGCCAATGGGTAGGGGGCACATGAGATACAGCTGCAATTTTTGTAAGCACATATTAGCTGATTGAGCCCTCACAGCAACATAATGACTAGATCCTATCGTTATGTCAACTTATAGACAAGGACGCTGAGGTACGGAAAGATTAAGCAGCTAATCCACAACCCCACAGGAGTGCCATACCTGGGCAGAATGGTTCCATATGTGCTTTTTATACAGGGATGGCCCTTATCTCTAATATTGAGCTATTTTTTGCTGTCGGACGGTGCTATTACTTAGAAAAGAGAGATGAAGAGCGTGTGATTGTTGGTGGGGGTCGTTTTTTTCTTATGACTTTATCCTGCTCTTCCAAAAGATTGTACTGAATACTGTACTTGTAGTTAATGCGTTATCTGTGATACTTGATACTGTGATAGAGGTAACACAAGATACAGAGAAAGGGACATTTCATTCCCAAATCATTTGGCTCTGGGATGCTTCTTTTACGTTTCTAACATCACATCTTTTCAGATGAAAAACAAAACTACATTTAAAACTTGCTACAAGTGGCTATAACAACAACAAAAAAATCTTCTCACTTTTAATGCGCAGATTTTAACATAACATAATTATAACAGTGTAACTAACAGAAGATCTGCTGTGCCCAAGATGTGGTCATTACTTTAAGGTCTGTTAGTTGTAGACATGGAAGAAATAGTGTTATAAATGCATTTAAAAAATTATAGACATCAGTGTATTTCTACTTTGAAGTCAGATTTGTTTTCGAAGGGACACAATCTATTCTTAGGAATACTCCCAGGATTAAAGCTTTTGGTCCAGTCCTGGTGCTGTTTCCTGGGAAGCAGCAGTGACTTGAGAACGGAGTTCTGTGCTGTGCTGTATGTCTTTTATTCTCTCCATCCTTCATTTCCATCTTTTTAAATGCTTCCCATCCTTTAGTTTGGGCAGATACAATCCCACCTCTTTCATAACACGTACCTTGATGCTTCTAGTCAACAGGGATCTATCTCTCCTGTGAATTCTTTTTTAAATAATAGTTTTCCCCCTTATTTTGTATACTCTAAATAAAAGAAAGGGTAGTTGTGGGTGTGGGATGTGTTGCTGGAGAGAAAGCAAAACAAAATAAAATGACTAGTGACTCACTGGCCTGCCGGGCGGTACCTGAGCATTTCTCCTTGTTCTGTTGCTTACTATCTTTTAGCCCTTGAAAAAACATTTTTTTCTGGCCTCTATTTCATTAGGCATTTGGTTTGGGAAGGTTTGAACTTCAGCTGGGGCAGACCCATAGCTTCTGCAGGCAGTCTTTTATGTGTGAAAACAAGTCTGATTCCACCTTCCAGTGAAATAAAGTCTATGTTTCTGAATCTTCTCCTGGTTGATTTCACTCAACTTTTTGAAGCTATATGGAACAACCTGGGTGGTTTCCCAAAGTTTTAAGTTATGTTTCAGTTCTTGAACTTTTCCTTTCTTTAACTAAAAAATTTCAATTTTGTATGGCATGGATTTGAGTCCTTCCTACCATTCAGCTACTCACATCTGACTATATTCAAGATGTCTTACGTTCTTAACTGTTATATGATGGTTCTTGACCTGAAGGCTGTATTTCGGGGATACTTTCGCTCCTGGCAAATTAGGCAGGTATTGTACCTATTATTTTGCATACTCCTTTTTTTCCCCTGATGGATTAGCTTTGGGAATGGGGGTAAGTGCAGTAATAAAGCCATTTTGTAGTTAGCTATCTCATCTTTTAAGGGAGTAGGTTAATTTTTTTTCCAAATAGACAAACACAGCAGTCAGTGACACAAGCAGTCCCAGTCCCATGACCACAGCCAACATTGCTAAGAGATCATGGCATATTCACCTCTTCCTGAGACTGATCTGGGCTTCTCATCCTCAAGTCATTACTCCAGGAAGCCGTTTCTAATTGAATTTTCCATCTTTGAATGAGATGATTATTAAAATGCTCCCTATTATATGTAGCATACACAATATAGTGTACTATGGAGTTATACGTTATGGTTAATTGGATATAAATATTCTGTCTGTCAAAGATTACAAATGCCTATAGACTAGGAAATAGGAGGTTGGGCACTTAGGTTCACTAATTCATTCTAGAAAAAGTGCTGCATAACTCATTGTTGACCATTACTACCGTCACCTTTGAAGTACTTCCCTTAGCTCTGCACCAACGCCAGCACATGGTCCACCCTTCAAAGCACTTTTTGTAGGATGAGTTCACGAACATCATTGTCAGCCCTCATCAGCAGCTCTGATGGCCATTCACAATAAAGAGTTCCAAAATTGCTTTGAGGGATAGCCTAGGAGGTGGCATTGGTGCATTCACAGATGAGTTATAAAGTCCAAATTATGTTTCTAAAACCCAAGTCTTTAATGTTTTATTTTATTTCCCAATCTTCACTGCTTTCAAATATTTTCCCTTGTGTGTTCAATTTTCCGTTTAATCAAAGTTATATAGAAGGTAGTCAAAACAAAATCGCACTTACTTCAAATGGGGAATATTTCATACACTTGTTATTTTCCATTAAAAAATCTTCAACATCATCATATTTGGGCTCTGTAACTAATATTTCACTGTTCCATGTCTTTAATTATACAAGACACATATTTTCATAGCATTAAATTGTCTCTACTTAAACATTTATGTGGCACCGCATGTGGTCTTTCTTCGTGTGTTTCATTTTATATATTTTATACACTTTTTAAATATTCTTTCCCTGAAATGATTGAGGTGACTTAAGAATAGATCATCTCCTTTCAATTTTGTGAATCAAACTACTGTCAAAAAACAAAATTATAACACATTTAAAGATCTTAACTGGCTTTTTACTTGTGATTCCAGAATTGTGATTCCAGGAAAGGGCTGAGGAAAGAATAAATAGAGAAGAAAAAAAGTGGATTAGTTGTTTCAAAATTACTTTCCTTGTAGAAGTTAAAATAGAGGGAACTTCTTTATCATGATAGTTCAAACTGGCTTGTCTGGGGATTTGGCACTTATCTCATTCTCTCCTGATTTCTTGGAAGGTACAATAAACAACTTAGTTTCAGGTGTGGTGATGTGGAACTTGAGCATGAGTGACTGTGGTTTGGTTTGGTTTCCTGGGCCGAGTGCAGGAGTTCAGTCCCAGTCAGGGTCATCCTACACGTTCTATTTAAAAATCCTCTCCTTTTGGTCACACTCTCACCTTGGGGCATTAGCTCTAGTTTGCTACTGTCATTTTGGGTTTCTGGCCTCAACACACCATCGTAGGTTACAGTGTCCTTGTGATCAACTGAGTTTTTATTGTTCCAGCCCAAAAGAGACCATTTGATATTTGTTGAATGACTATATTCAAGCATTTAAAACTTAAGACTATACATCACACTAAGGAGAGCACTCTTAAGACTGTCAGGAGAATAATACCAGGAGTTTGCAAAATCCTTCTTAGTCAAGATCCTCATGAACCAAACAACCAAAATTGAGTAGATCAAAGAATGAGCCAGATGAAGAATCTACCTATTGTAACCAAGTAGCCTGTTCAATAATTTTTTGCAACTGATGCATTGACTTGTGTGCAATGAGAAACGTCAGCAACTGGACAGACTCCCTGCTGTCCAGCAGGTAGGTAATCTGGAGTGCCATGACTGTGGGCAATTAAAGAGGAGTGAGAACAAGTCTGTAAGTCTTATTCTATAAAAGAGATCACTGGTATCATCTGAACAACAGTTGTTTGTTAGGGATATGCTAAAGTTACTTACTGGGTGGAATGAAAGATTCCTTAGGGCATATAGAAACCTGGGTTTGGCATGACAGAGCCAACATTTTGTCTAATTACCCACAGAAGTTACTATGATATTCCAACTATAGCATTATTTTCATTATACTGCCAAAAGAAAAAAGGTAGGCATAAGCAGGGAAAAATGAAGAGAGCTAAGAGTCTCATTATGACAAGGAGTCTTGTTCCAATGTCTTGAAAAAGTTGTCCACAGCATAAAGTCATCACTTCTTGCCCTGCTTTATACTTTGAATGTCTCTGATTATGGTACTGGGTGTTTTGGTGAGTTCTCTGTGTGGCTCTCACTTTAGGCATGAGACTTGTCCCTTGAAATTTACAATGAGTTGTCCAACTTCAGCTCTTACGGCTACAGAAACAGAGCAGCTCTTATTCTTAGTTGGAAAGTTATAGGCCAGTATTGGAAAAACCTGGAAAAATTCAGAATATAATCTGGTCTATAGGTAGATAATTAAAAACTTAAATACAATGAACAGGGCTACAATCTAGTAACATGAGTATTATGTTTTTTTCTGCAGAAACGTAAGTTTGTTCTCCACAGTTACCCCTATTTATACCAAATATTGTCAAAGAGTAATGCCAGATTCCAATCTCATTAAACTTGGCCTGATTACTTACATAAGCACAGCAAGAATCGTGATTGACCACATAGGTTCTTTAAAGTTTGTTTTGCTGGAACTTTGGACATGGAATCTCAGATTGGATTTTTAAAAACTTATCAAGGATAAGAAGTCAAACCAACATAGACCTCAGACTTCACCTGCCACTTGTAGACATTCATTCTAGTTACATTTGAAAATATGGCTTCTCCATCAAAGCCGTGGCAATGTAATCAGCATTTCTAATTGTATCCTGTTATAAACAATACAGATTCTTATTTACTTGTATGAATACCTATCTTTTCATTAAAATAAAAATGGTTGTGAATAGTTTCTAAATTCTGGAGGAATCAGATAAAAGTAAATATTTTCTTCCATTCTTGAGATACTTTACTAAGAAGGACATTTTCTAATTCCATCCATATAAACATGAAGGAGGTAAAGTCTCCATCTTTCTTTAGGGCTGCATAGTATTCCATGGTGTACATATACCACAATTTATTGATCCATTCGTGGGTTGATGGGCATTTAGGCTTCTTCCATGCCCTAGCAATTATGAATTGGGTTGCAATAAACATTCTGATTCAAATATCTTTGTTGTAATTTGATTTTTGGTCTTCTAAAAGAAAAAGTATCCAATGTACACAGCCCTATTTTGAAACTAATTCATAGCTTTTATAGCAATGTCATAACCTAATTATAGCCTTAGAATATGGGTAGAGGGTGGGTCAGGGGAGGCAAGGGAGGTGGATGGGGGGAGGGAGGGTGATTGGTGGGATTATCTATATGGTTTATCTTATAAGGGTACAAGTGAACCTTTCTAAAAGCAGAGTATGAATGTCAACTTAATAACTAAGAGAATGACATGAAGGTTATGTTAACCGGTTTGATGAGAGTATTTCAAAATGTATATGAAAACAGCACACTGTACCCCATGATTGCATTAATGTACATAGTTATGCTATAAGAAATAATAAAATAATAATAATAAAAGAAGTAAATATTTTAATGTATATGTTACCAAATTTCTTTATGTTATAGATAACTCAGGAGACAAAAAGCTTTCTCAAATCAGAAAACAAAACATCAAAAGTGCCAGCGGTTTTTAAAAACAAGTAAAAACTTATAATTCTTCTTTTTCAGTTCATTTCAGTCTCAGCTAATTAATTTTTATTCTCCTTGACTTTGGTTAGCAGTTTTAGCAGTTTCAGGGACTCCTCAGTTTCATTAGTTATTGAAATTCTGTCTCAGTCCAAAGGTCTGATGTTAAAGTTATCAGAAAACTGTCCTTGTCAGAGTCCTGTCCATGAATCTCTTTGAAGAAATAAAACTATAGGATCATAATTGCTTGCAAAAAACTTTCAGGGAAACATCAAAATAAAAAATTAAATGAAGAAATTAATTGTGGACAAAAGAATTTAAAATGTCCATGGTTAAAAGATCAGATGTGAGATTTTTATGATAATAGCACAACTTATGAGAAAATTTGGTTATTTCTGTGATATACAACATTTTAACATAGAAAACAGAATTATAACTAATAACATTAGGTTTTTAGGAATTTCATAAGATTTTAGAAAATGTATATCAATAACATACCTATATATATAGCTTAAAGGTTTAACATTACTTATTAGTTTATACTGCTTCCCATATCATTTAACATATCAAATAAGCCTAATTAGTTTAGTATTTATCTTTTACAAGGTGAGAGCTATGGCATTCAGTGTTTTCCAGGGGCTTAACTGGAAAATTGCAAAGCTGATTTGAAATCAAAAAGATTTAATTTAGGATTTGATTTGGGGATATTTGTCATTATCACAAGACACATGATTAAAATAGTATACCTTGTCACTATGAAGTCATAGTCCTTTATTTAACCAGAATGAGGACTTACAGACTTTAAAAGGCAAAATTGCATAGTTGTTAAAAAAAAAAAAAAAGAACTCTAGCTCTTTAGGTCTTTTAATATTGAGAAGACTCAGTTTCTTAGTAATCAAAGATCTAATGCAGTTTACATGAATCACAGTGAATGATCTTTTTTTTTTACATTTTATAAAGTATCTTTTTATTGGTTAGGATTCATTGATGGTAAAAAAGAATTAGGTTACACTGATTGCATTTGTTAGATAAACTCCCTCTTATAATCATGTCCTGCCACCAAGATGTGTGCCATATGCCGTGATCCTCCAAACTCCTGCCTCGTCCCCTCTCCCTGTTCACTTATTCCCCTATTCCCCCACCCTTCTATTAGATCTTCTCCTGCCTTCTTATTAGGATTGAGTACACTGGATTACTGCTTCTCCATTCTTGTGATGCTTTACTGAGAAGAATATGTTTCACCTCCATCCAGGTTAATATAAAAGATGTAAAATCTCCATCTTTTTTCAGTGGCTGAACAGTATTCCATGGTTACATATACCACAGATTATTAATCCATTCCTGGGTTGGTAGGCATTTAGGCTATTTCCATATTTTGGCAATTATAAATTGAGCTATGATAAACAGTGTAGTGCAAATGTCTTTAGGATAAAAGTTTGTTTTTGTTTTTGTTTTTTTTTCATCTGGGTAGGTGCCTAGTAATGGGATTGCAGGATCAAATGGGAGGTCTAATTTGAGTTCTTCAAGGAATCTCCATACTTTCTTCTAAAAAGGTTGTATTAGTTTGCAGTCCCACCAGCAGTGCAAAAGTGTTCCCTCTCTCCATATCCACATCAGCATCTGCAGCTTTGAGACTTTGTGATGTGGACCATTCTCACTGGGGGTAGGTGATAACTAAGGGTAGTTTTGATTTGCATTTCTCTGATGATTAGGGATGATGAGCATTTTTTCATATATTTGTTAGCGATTCATCTGTCTTCCTTTGAGAAGGTTCTATTCATGTCTCTTGCCCAGTGATATAAGGGATTATGGGGTCTTTTTTGTTGATTAATTTGAGTTCTCTATAGATGCTAGTTATCAATTTTTGTCCAAGTCATAATATGCAAATATATTTTCCCATTCTGAAGGTTGTCTTCTTTGGTTGTTGTTTACTTAGCTATACAGAAGCTTTTCAATTTAATTAAGTTCAATTTGTTTATTTTTGTTGTAATTGCCACAGGAATCCTCATAAAATCTTTTCCCCAGGCCAATCAGTATCTTCAAGTGTTTTCCCCACACTTTTATTTGAGGATTTTTTATTGTTTGATGCCTTCAGTTTAAATCTTTTATCCATCTTGAATCAATTTTTCTAAGTGGTAAGAGGTGTGGGTCCAGTTTCAATATTTACATGTGGTTATCCAGTTCTCCCAGCACCATTTATTGAATAGGGATTCTTTTCCCCAGTGTATGTTCTTGTTTGGTTTATTAAAGATCAGGTGGCTGTCAGAGGTTAATTTCATCTCATGGTTTTCTATTCAGTTCCAAATGTCAAGGTCTCTGTCTTTGTGCCGATACCATAATGTTTTGATCACTATGGCCTTGTAGTATAGTTGAAAATCTAAAATACCCCTGGCTTTGTTTTCATTACTATTTCCTTGACTTTAGGGGATTTCTTCTGGTTCCTTACAAAACAAAGAATTGCCTTTTCTGAATCTTGAAAGTATGATATGTATGGTATTTTAATGGAGATTACATTGAATCTGTAAATTGCTTTGGGAAGTATAGACATTTTGACAATGTTGATTGATTCTTTTCAGCATGAGCATAGTATATTTTTTCATTTTTTAATATCTTCTGCTATTACTTTTCTTAAGGTTTCATAAGTTTCTTTGTAAAGGTCTTTTACCTCTTTTGTTACTCATATTCCTGAGTATTTCTTTTTTTTTTTTTTTTAACCTACTGTGAAGGGAATTGTGTCCTTGATTAGCTTCTCATCTCGGCTGTTATTGGCATATGTGAACATTGTGTTTATATCCTGAGACACTGTTGTATTTTTTGATCACGTCCAGGAGTCTTGTGGTTGACTCTTTGGGATTCTCTAAGTTTAAAATCATTTCATTGGCAAAGAGTGAGAGTTTGACTTTCACTGCCCCCATTTGGATGCCCTTTATTTCCTTCTCTTGCCTGATTGTATTGGCTAGAACTTCCAGCACTATGTTGAATAGTAGTGGTGACAGAGGACAACCTTCTGTGGTTCCAGTTCTAAGTGGAAAAGCTTTCACTTTTACTCTATTCAGTATAATATTAAGTGTGGGTTTGTCATAGGTGGCCATATATTAATTTGAATTTTTGAATTCTTAGTTGTTAGTAACATTTAATTTTAGTAAAAACCTAGGAATTAAGCAATTTGGAACTGCCTATTATATACCAACATTTTTGAACAAACATTTCATAATTTCTAGAAACATGTGTTTCTAGAAAATTGTTCACATAGAACAATTTTTGTTTAGCTTCTCTATACTATATAAAACAAGATGTAGAGTGCATGTACTTTAAATTTATGTTCACCAATTGATGATTTAGTATTTTAGCTTGCTTAGAAATGACTTAGATGTTTCATGATTATCTGTTATTTAATTTAATATAACATGACTTTAAGATTTCAAACTACTGAAAGGAATATTCAAACTATGAAAAATTATATATAAACTTCTATCCCCCTATTACCCCATTTATATCCCTGACTTTACTCATTCTTAATAATGCTTGAATTAAACAAATCTAGCTATTGAAGAATTTCAGGTAATGCCACCCCAAAATATGTCACTTTAATATATAATCTTATGTCTCTTAAGGGCAGGGATACTTTCTGAGCAATGTTCTGTTTAGTGATTTCATCATGATGCAAACATAATGAAGTGTAGTTATATAAACCTAGATAGTATAGCCTGCTACACACATACATAGGCTATATGGTAGATGATCTGTTGCTCCCAGGCTACAAACCTGTACAGCATGTTATGTCCTGAATACTATAGGAAACTGAAACATAGTGGTAAGTATGTATGTATCTAAATATAGAAAAAATAAAGTAAACATGTGACAAAGATGAAAAATTATATTTACCATGGACGGAGCTTATAGGACTTGAAGTTATTCTGGGTGAGTCATTGGGTGAGTAGTGAGATGAGTGCAGGCCTTAGGACATTACGGTATGCACCAGAGACTTTGTAAACACTGCATTCTCTACACTACACAATGGCTACACTAAATTTAATAAGCAAACAAGGAAAACAAATGAAGTAATTGTGTTGTGATATTATGACAGCTATAGTGTCAATAGGTGAGAGGAATTTTTTGGTTCCATTATAATCTTATGGGACCACTGTAGCGGTTTTGGTGGTCATATATGCAGTCTGTCATTAACCAAACTGTATTACTTACTTGTGGCTAAAGGCATTTGAAAAGCAGTACAATCTGAGATGCCAGGCTTTATGAATTCCCCTTATCTTTCGAAAGAGAGGTCCTCCCAGAGGAACTCAATTGTTATTAATCCTCTTCCCAGAGAGCTTCAGCAACCAGGGAAGATTAATTTTTTATCACAATAGGGGAGATTTGACCAAACAAGACAGACCTAGTTACAAAAAATCATCTATTCTTCTAAGAGTCCATTCATCCTAGATAGAGAAACACGTATCTAGAAAGCCCAGTGAAGACAAAATGGTCAAAGGTGAGGCTTATTTAGAAATATGATCTCTCCCACTGTAAAAACTTGAATTGATTTTCTTTATAGATATAACATTTTTGCAAAGAGTTTCAAAATAGCTGGCTTAATAGCTACTGAAAAGATATATTTGGGAGACCCACATAGTTAGATAGGCAGTCTCTTCAATTTGCTTTGTTTTATAATTAGATTATTCATTTGAGGGTCGATCCCATTAACAAAGGGGCAAATAAATAAAGCATTTTCTAAACCTGGGCTCAGCATAGATTTTTTCATCTCTGAAAAAGAAGCAAACCTGTTTGCCCTGGAGGTCTAATCTTTATAAACATTTCAGGTTTTTATTTTTGTTTTTGTTTTGCCTTTGAGGTAGGAGAGTAACTAAGACAAAAGTTTAGCAGATTCAATTTTTCTTACCAGTTTTTCACATAAATTTTTCATTTGCCTTCATGAAGGAGTCTTTTAAAAGAGGCCATACAATATTTTGAAATCTTTTTAGAAGTTTCTATGCATCACAGGTGTCCTTGGGTTGCCATAATTTGAGAGCCTTCATTTTTAGATTCATTTCTTAAAGCGCAGTGTTGTTCAATTGAAACCTTCCACATAATGGTCATCTTAATTCTAAATTATCTTTAGTAAGATTTTGCCACTTGCATCAGTCTCCAGGGCCTAATACTTATATAGGTAGAATGTAGGCAGAGCTAGAAGGTCAAGTCCTTTAAAAATTGTTTTTTAAAAATTAAGGATCTCATTTTTACATTGACTCTTGGGTCTCTTAGAGCCAAGATAAAAGCACACAGGGCTAGGTCATGGAATGCTGTCACAGTGCATCTCACTGTGTGGACATTGTCTTGAGGCTGGCAGGTACCTCCCCATTCATGTACAGGGTACCCTAACATGATAGTCTTATTTTGGGGTGGTGGGTTGTTTTATCTTGTAGACCATATCCATCAGTCAGGTTGTAGCTTTGGCTTGGAAATCCACTTGACTAACTTCACCAATGATTTTCTAGTTTCTGTCTAACTTAGTTGGACACTGAAGTCATAACAACATACTACAACAGCCATCCGTTTAAAACTGCAGTTCTTGCCTGCAACTAGTCAGGCACCACAAACCCAAAGGTCATGCTGCTCCCACAGCACAAGCTCCTTGGTTTCCCCAAGGTTAAATGCTTTCTTGCAGGACAAACTAGCCTTGGATTCAAAAATCAGTAAGATTGGTATGCTCAATGTGAAAAGAGCAGGGTTTTACCCCAAATGAATTTACAACTTTTGGGGGGGGGTGGTCCATGAGGTGAGGAAGACAGGGGACCTGTAAAGGATCAGCAGCTCCTCCCCTGCTTTCTTCAGGGGGGCTTGGGAGTTGTCAGAAGCATCATTTGGGGCCCTTAGTGGTCGTCAGAACTGTCAAAAGACAAAATCACAACACAATGAGTTTAAAGATTTTTTTTAACGTTTTAATTAAATTTGTTATTTATTTACTTACTTAGAGACAGAGTCTCACTCCATTACCCTCAGTAGAGTGCTGTGGCATCATTATAGTTCACAGGAACCTCAAACTCCTGGGCTCAAGTGATACTCCTGCCTCAGCCTTCTAATAGCTGGGACTACAGGACCCAACCACAGCTCCAGGCTAGCTTTTCTATTTTTAGTAGAGACAGAGTCTTACTCTTGCTGAGGCTGGTCTCAAATGCCTGAGCTCAAGCAATCCACCTGCCTCAGCCTCCCAGAGTGCTAGGATTACAGGTGTGAGCTGCCGCACCTGGTCTAAAGATCTCAATTAGCTTTTACTTGCTATCCTGGCATTTGACAGCACATTATTCTGTAAAATAGAATGAATGTTCTGATGAGCTGAGCAGAGGAGGTTGGTTTTATAGACAAAAGGGCTGAAGAAGGCAGAAAGAAAACAAAAAGCAGATGAGTTGTTTCAAAATCTCTTGCCTTGTGAAGGTTAAAGCAGAGAGGACTTCTTGGTCATGCCAGGTACAACTGGATTGCTTGGGGATTTGGCTGTTACCTCTTTCTCCACTGACCTCTCAAAAGGTCAAGTAGACAGTGGAGTTTCTGCTTGGTGGTAACTCCGTTTTGGTTTGGTCTGTTGGGCCAAGGACAGGAGTTCAGACCAAGCCCATGGTCTCCAGTACATTTTACCTAACAACATCAATACATTTTACATCTGAAATTTGTGTATGGGATAAAATTAGAAAACTTTTTGGATATTGCTCAGATGTTGCATTCAGCTAGATAGTGGAGTTTCTAAATGAGATGAGTCATGATTTTCTTGTCACTCAGGGTCTCTGAATCATACTCTGTACATTTTCATCAGGAATCATAAATTAAGAATTGAGATTTGTCTCAATTCATGAAACTATTTCTAAGAAGAGTTTCTTTCCGGAGTAATAAAAATTCGTGATCTTTTGAGAGTAGCATTAATGAGTAAAGAAAGATTCAGTGTTGCTTGGGCAGTCACTTACAACTTAACATCAGGCAGAACAAGGAATGAAATTAGGATCTTATTGTGATGGATACTTTTCATTGAAAATCAGGATTTCACAATGAGAGTAAAATATCAAGCAAGTGCAAATTGGCTCCTCAGCTTACCAAACGGGTGAAAATGAAATGGCTTACCAGCAATTATGTTAGGAAACAATGACATAAGCCTATTTGGTCAATATTCAATCATTTCTTTCTTTATATATTTATTAGGAAACATTCACTGGATCCTTCCTGGAAAAGTGGTTTTATGTGTCATGGGTTCTGGATGTTCAGAGATAGAGAAAGAATCCCTATTTTAGTATATTTTAACTAATCCCGAAGGAGATATGTATAACTGGGAGTGGTGGTGGGGTGCGGAAGATGGAAGAAGGAATCTTGAAAAAGACGGTTTCTGAGAGGAGGGGATGTTAGCTAGTTGGGGAAGGGTAAGAAAGGTATTCCAAACAAATAACCTACAAAATCATTAAGGCTGAAGGAAACTCAGTCCGTGGAAGAAAAAACAAGCATGTCTGGAATGGGAAGGTAACATGTATAAAGTTATTTATTGGAAAATATATTACAATGGTATTCAGAGAGGGAAATCATGATTCCTTTACTAACTTAGAAGAAGCAAATTTGTCATAAACAGTGTAACTTCTCAGCCTTACTTTCTCTACAGAATGGGATGCCTAAATCCACCTATGTCACAAAAGAAATTCTCTTGTGGGGACTGGTTTTAACTTAGTCAACTAAGGTGAAAACTTGGAATATTGTCGAGCATGAAGAAACTAACAGCAATATTTAGCATGGAGGTCTCAGCTGCCAAGTGTGTTCCAGAATTCTTAGGTTTTTCTCACTTTCAAATGAAAATACACAGAAGTGAATATATTTTTAATTAGATAGCTACTAAATAGTGAACTTCTGTGCCACATAAACTACATGATTTTAATCATGATTTTCATCATGGTCCATGCTAAAATTAAGTACAATTAAGAAAGTTTGTGTTGGGAAGGCATAATTAGAACTTAAATTGGCCAAGTTATTTTTATTACTATTGCTATGTTTTGCCTCTATAATTAAGTCATCTTGATTTGTGTATTCTAAACTGCCTAACAGATGTGCTCACCTGTGTAATAAATCTTCAATCTATTCATCATAAATTAGAAATTAAAGTGAAATGTCTGCATCTATATGTTGCTCTAAATATTTGAGAATATGATATTATAATTCTTTCAGAAAAGCCCTCGTTGAAATGTATGTGGAATCGAACAGTATATTTTTGGTAGGTGAAAGTCAGATTTTCAAGTCTATAGTATTAAGGATTAAATGGGCTTGGTTTTCTTGCAAGATGCACTATCCTTCTAAATTTAGTCATCTAATTAAGATTTCCATTCATGGGAAATGCTTAAGAGAGCACATAAGATAGGCTTTCACACAAACAAGCTTTGATTGGATTAATTGGATTTGCATACATTTTATGATGTGAATGTCCCAGTGCCTTGGCTTCTTTCACTTAGAAGCAGGAACTTAAAGGAATTCGAAAGAGGAAACATTAAAGGTTGCAAAGGGAGCTTGTAAAAGCAATCAGGTTAATGGCGGGGCAAGACCAAACCAGAAGGAGGTAAAGCAGTGAGAGCTTTGACAATAAACTGGAAAGCTGGACTTAGTAAAAAAGAGATTGGAAGTTCAGACAGAAAACAAGAATTTGGTGTTTCTTTCAACATCAAAAGGGGCTAGAGCAACCCTGATGTCTGAGGTGGGCTTGGTTACAGAGACTGGGGAGACCAGTAGTAAGCTTTAGGGCCAGGAAGGTCTAAACAAGGATGGCCGCTCGCTCTGCTGGCAGGCAGGGGTCTGGCAAGCCGCTCTACTAGGTGTCACTGTGTCCTGGGTGGCCGAGAGGTGGCATCCTGGGAGGCGGGCAAAGCAAGGCAGTTTATAGGAAGCAAAGAGCTGGTGACATGTAAGAAAGCATACCTGAATAAGACCAGGCAGAAAGGTCAGAATCAGAGGCAAAGGACAGAACAGGGAGGTGAGATGAGATGCCAGACACATAGGCTGGAGTGCAGGGCTTGGCAGCCCACATCAGGATCAGTGGCAGGCAGAGACCAGGAACCCACGTCAGGAGGCAGCAATCCACAGCTGGGGCAGTGGTGGTCAGATATTGATTTGGGGCGGAGTCTAAGCAACAGATATGAGGTCATAGAATTTAGAAAGCCTTTATATGGAACCGAACTTCTGCCCACACGGTGACTAGTGCAGACACGATCTGCAGCACCTCCACTCTGGCGCTCGTGTATTAAATGATAATGTGATAGCAGCCGTAGCCACCACATGGCCCTTTGTATTTGTGCAGTGTTCTGTCACACTGTGGCTCACAGTAATCACATGACGTGGGGTGATGATCGTTAGTGATGATAAAGCTGTGACTCAGAAAAATTAGGTTTGCTCACCGTCATACAATCATAACAGTGCCAGAGCCTGAATCAGGATGTGTCCCTGGCATTTTAAACCTTGTCAAACACTTCGTAGTGAGCAAGGAATTATGGAGATAAATGAGAAGGGCTTTCCTGACCTCAGGAAGCTGACAGTCTAGGTGAGGGTACAGGTGTATGCAGAAATAAAATGAGAAGGGAAAATTTCAAAACTCCCATTCCTATACTTAGAAGAGTACGTGGGTCCTGGGAAGAGTTCTGTCAATGTTTGATGGGTGAATGAATGTCAGATGAAATACTGTGGTAGTGCAAGAATGAGGAAAATAACCAAGTTGAACTCAGCTATTCTGTGGTTCTTCCGTGAGGACTTGGCATTGTAGCTACTCAGTGACAGGGCGCTTCCCTGTCATCCTATCAGATATGTTTAGATTTCATTGGGAGGGAAAAAGAGCTAGCATTTACTGAGGTCCACTTACAATCAGGTATGGGGTTTGGATCTTTGCTCTGCTATTATTATTATTTTATTTATCTTTTGCAGTTTTTGGCCAGGGCCGGATTTGAACCCGCCACCTCCAGTATATGGGGCTGGCACCCCATCCTTTGATCCATAAGTGCCTCCCATGCTCTGCTATTAATATGGAGCCAATGACTTGACCTTGATTCTCAGTTTTCTTACAGTAGGTATCCTTGGATAGGAGCCTGAGCTTTTGAACATGCTAATTGAGAGGGGGTAACTGAATTTTCACAATAGTTTCATCATTTTGTATTATCATTAGCCTTTTGAAGAAGAAACAGACTCCAACAAAATGGAAGACATTAATTAATTTGCATAAAGTTAAGTAATTTATAACCAGAGGTGCTGCCTGGCTCTAAAACCCATTCTTTTTCTATTACTCTTGAGGACAGGAAGGGATGTGTTCCCAAAGTCCATTGTAAGTTTTGAGAAGAAGGAGTGTGCTTCTTCCACTTCTGTCTATTTGATGTGTTAGGGAGTTTGTAGAGGAGAAAGAAAGTCAAGCACAAGTGAAAAGGGCAATAATTTATATGTAATTGAAAAAAGCAACAATGCAACTTTGAGCCATCATTAATGGAAAAGAAGAATATTGAAGGATGGGATAAAAATTCTGTATGAAAATCAAATGGCTGAGATGCCAATTGAAAATGTAGCACTTGTTCCAACAACAGATATATGCGATTGAAAATGCAGCACTTCCCTCTTCCTTTCTCTTTCCCTTCCCTGCCCTGCCCTTCCCTGCCCTGCCCTTCTCTGCCCTGCCCTGCCCTGTCCTGCCCTGCCCTTCCCAACTTTCTTCCTCCTTTCCCTTTTTCCTTGCTCCCTTTGTTTTTTTCCTTTTTTCCCTCTTCTTTCTTCAGCAATCATTTGTTGATCATCTTCTCTTTGCCAAGAACTGGGCAAAGGTCTAGTGATACAAAGACAAATTGAAGAGTCACTAGTTCATCCCTGAGACATCACTGTGGATGTTAATGGAATCAAAAGTTATTTCTGCCTTTATCCTTTTGCTTCTTTAATTTTTTTTATTTCAGAATATTAGAGAGGTATACAGGTGTATAGAGCTCCTTTTGGAGCTCTCGAAAGATTTTACTTTTGTCTAATGTTACATCATGATCTTATTACCTAGTTATACCACCAGTGGTAGTTTTGATTGGCTTACACATGGACATATTGAAAGAATTACCATTCTTGTTATTCCACCATGCCATTGTTATTTGCTTTCTTTAATTATTGATTTATAAGACTGATTCACAGGTACTTCATAAAGCTCCACCTACTGTACTATATGATATGACTTTTATATAAGAACCTTCTCTAAGTAAGAGGCCAATTACCTACCAGAGTAGAAACCTTCCTCCCACTACATACCAGATGTAACTTCAATATTTATAAGGAAACTAATCAGATTGAAAACATAACAGAAAGAAGGTATGTGCCAAGAATGTCCTAGACAAGGTGACATAGTTCACAGGGAGGAATTTATTAAAATTGCTGCATTCAGATAACTTAAGTCTCTACAATTTCACTTAAGAGTCCTAATTGATAAGTAAACAGTTCAAAGTCAAGGAAACAGGGTTAGAAATTCTAGATCCATTAGCACATATCCACAGAAACAATGGCAACATTGCTTCCCGTCAGAAAGGGAGAGAAGACATTAAAGTATAAACTTTGTGAGTTAATTCCTATGCAGTCTGTTTGTTTCAGTTAGAATATGTAGGAATCATGGATGGTAAATAGCTTATTGCAGGTTAGTCCTCAAATAAGATTGACATGTCAGAGCTAGATCCAATTCAGGAACATGACAAATGTCAGGGCAGATGATTAAAATACCCAACCAGCACACCAAGTTTTGTGTGTATTTATTTAATCCACCCACAAATGTAAGCCCAATTACTTGGTGGAGTCTTCATCATAGGGAGTTTAATCTCTTGCAGACCAAGACACTTTAATGATGAAAAATTTTCTTCAAGCTCTCCTCACATTTAGTTTTCTATTTCTTCCTTTGAGAATCAATTAGATGTGCATGCAAACCAAAGCTTCAAAAGTCTTATAATATCCTCACAGCTCTCTTCTTTCTACCCCTTTTAAAACCTAGAACTCATTGGGCAGTGCCTGTGGCTCAAAAGAGTAGGGTGCCCGCCTCATAAGCCGGAAGTGGCGGGTTCAAACCCAACCCCAGCCAAAAAACAAAACAAAAACAGAACAAAACCTAGAGCTTATTGAGCAATTATGATTATTGAGCAATACTCTGTAGCTAGGATAGGCAAGGGATGTAAAAATAGAATCTGGACTTGTGATATCCAATAGAAGTGTGTTATGATATGAGCCATATTTTAAATTTTCTTGTAGGCACATTAAAAAGAAGAAATAGCTAAAAGTAATTTTTTTTACTTTTTTTTTATTACTGTTTGAGATTCATTGAGGGTACAAAGAATTAGGTTGCACTGATTTCATTTGTTAGGTAAAGTCCCTCTTATAATTGTGTCCCACCCCCAAGAGATGTGCCACACACCTTTTTCCCCATCCCCCACCCTCCTTCTCTCTCCCTGCTCCCTCATTTCCCTGCTCCCTCATTTCCCTACTCCCTCACTGTCTCGACCAGTCGGGCTCCTGTGGCCCTGGTCTGGGTTAGTGCAGGAAGGAACCAGGCCAGAGGCGGATTAGAAGTACAAGCTTGTGGAAGGCGGGCTAGCCCTTACTTTCCGGGTAGCCCCGAGCAACCTCCGCACCAGCCTTTTATTGAAAGGGAATCATACAGGTGAGGGGGGACTACTTGCTGAGGGCACGGGCTCCTCCCACAAGGAACTCCTGTGGAGGAATGGCCCGAGGTCCACGCCTCAGCTGCAGATCATCTTGCTCGGATGTTGGCGTCTCCTACACGCCACCTTGTATTAGATCATCTACTGCCTTCATATTAGAATTGAGTACATTGGATTCTTGCTTCTCCATTCTTGTGATGGTTTACTAAGAAAAATGTGTTCCACCCCCATCCAGGTTAATACAAAAGATGTAAAGGCTTTAATGGCCAAATAGTATTCCATGGTATACATATAGCACAGCTTGTTAATCCATTCCTGGGTTGGTGAGCATTTAGGTTGTTTCCACTTTTTGGCAATTGTAAATTGAGCTGCAATAAACAGTCTAGTGCAGATGTCCTTATGATAAAAGATTTTTTTTTCCTTCTAGGTAAATGCCTAGTAATGGGATTGCAGGATCAAATGGGAGGTCTAATTTGAGTCCCTGAGCTAAAAGTAATTTTAATTTCACTAACCCTGAATATGCAAAATATCATTCTAATATGTAATCAATATAAAAATGTATTAATAAGTTATTTTTCGTTCTTTTTTGAACTAAGTCTTTAAAATCCAGTGTGACTTTTACACTTATGGTCCATCTCCATTTGGATCAGCCACCCTTTGAGTGTTCAGGGGGCAAGAGGTGAAGGTTAGTGGCAGTTGCATTGAACAGGGCAGATCCATATTATTTTTTCCCACTAATTAAAGAAACTTAGTGGTTTCTTCATCTAATTCTGAGTTTAGGACATGCCACTGAATTGATACGCACTATTTTGATCTGTACTTTAGACAACATGACGGAATAGATTTTTAAAGGAATTTTCTCAGATTAAGAAACACTTGGATTACTGTTATTGTTTCAAATGTGACTTTTAAAATACCTTTTTTTGATAAAACATTCTTTTTTCATCAAAGTTAGGAAATGCAGAAAGATGCGAAAATATTCGAACATTTTTGAGGCTTAAACTTGGATCAGAACGTATTACAGATTTCCCTCCCATGTGTGTCCCTGTGGGAGGAAAAGATTCATTACTGCGTGTGGATTCTCTCCCCATCCCCTCTTCCTTTTGCTCGCTCTTCCTATAAGTTAAAGAACTTGTTGGAGAAAGGTTATTCATGGCAGCATGGGCTTTCTCGCTTTTTTTTTTTTTAATAATAAGAGTATGATCTCATCGCCATCACACATCATGGTGGCAACTGTCCTGGAGACTGCAGAGCCTGTATATTTCCTGGAGCCACAACTACTCTGGTTCTATAATAGTGAATTAAATATATTTATTCACCTGTATAACTCAGTGTGTATCTGTCACATGCCACGCAGTTTGCTAGAAATGGGATTACACAAGGAAAGGGAAGTCTTCATGGATCTCACAAGGCAATGAGAAAATTGTGTAAGGAAATTACAAATACAGTAGGTCCTCTGTAAGTTGACCAGCCAGGGGACTGTATCAAACTGGTCAGCATAAGGAGGTGGTCAACATAAGGAACTAGGCCTCATATGGAACAGAAGGAATATACTGAGATGTACCCGTGGTGCATGGCTGGTCTATGAAAATTAGGTCAATTTAAGGAGGTGGTCAGTGCGGGGAGGTGGTCAGCTGTGGAGGTTCTACCGTGTTAACATATGGTTTCCGCTATTCCCCTCAACAGCACATATTTATTCTTTGTTGGTGTGGTAGAGCTTGGGTCCTGATGTCCTGATTTGCTGGAAATGAGGACATGTTCCTCTCTGCCCTCACTTTTATTAAAGATGGTGATGATAGTAATGTCTATGGGTCCAGCTTCCCCTTTTTCCAGGCAAATACCCCTATCAGGAGAAGTCTATGTTTCTATTTGGGCTTGATTGTCAGAACCGTCAGATCGGTTGGCTAGATATTGGGAGAAGTCAATACTTTGTTCTTTTAGTTCAAGCATTATCCTTAAACTGTTGTTCGTGACAACTTTATTCATATTCTGAGTCCTGGCAGCGAATGTGCTGCTGCAACCTTAAAAGGCTTCAGTTCATCTGTATGCATGAGTGCTCCTCACTGCTTCCTGTGTATCTCAAGGACATGAATCACACACCACGATTTCTGTCAATAGAAGGGAGGGAACAATGCAAAATCTGTTTTCCTCTGGTTCTGATCTAGTTTACAAGTGTTACCATTTGCCTGATGCTTTTTTTGCAAAGAGGATTGGGTACAAAAAAACTATTATCATTCCCCAGCACTGGGTGAAGCAGAAACCCACTCTTTAACTCAATAGCATGGATTAAGTCAGCAAGAAGCATGGTATAGACACATTTGAGGCATGGACACAGTAAAGGTGTAGAAAAGTAGACTCTCTCAAAGGTGCTCTGAGCATCTGGCTGTACAATTGAACATGGGCTCTAGAAGGAATAGTTACAGAAGCCAGGTATTCTAGGAAAGAGTCTGCACCAGAGATGCCTGGTGGGGAATAATGGCATGTCCTAGGGCTGCACAGAGCACAGTTCCCAGGAATCAAGGAGAAGGTGGAAGTTAAGACAATCTGTGGCTAAGAGGATAGTGCCTTAGCCACCACAGAGGATTCAGCAGCAAACCTCCAGTGCCTGGAAGACAGACATGAACCACAGTCCCAGATATTCCCAACCTTAGAGGGACTGAGGTACCAAGGAGGTGATCAAAGCAGAAACTCAGGAATAGGGAGCAGCTAACAGAAATCAGGTACCAAGTGGAACCCAAGTTTCAGGATAATGCATAAACCTTATTTTCAAATACAGGCCAGAATGTTTCAGCTGAATTCATAGAGGGAAACTTGATCCTGAAACCAGCTTAGGCCGAAGCCATGTTATTCTCTCCTGCCTAAGGTCAGGATTTTCAGAGATCAGGAAGGGCTAAGTTGAAAGTTTGGGGACCAGGGGGAGAAAAGTGTATACAAGTCCTCTGACTTTGTGAAGAATGAAGTAGGATGAACCATCCCTAATCCATTTCAGAGTTCCTTCCGCCTTCTACTCGTCAACTAATTAATTTCATCATTTGGGTCAAATTCATTGCCAAGTCACTTGATGTCAGAGGCTTTTTTTTTTTTTTTTTTCTGAGAACTATTTTATTGATTCAGCTAACGTGGTTTCTGAAAGATAAAGGCAAGGCAAAAAAGTTTTGTGCACACATCACTGTCAAGATTTTTCTTAGAGGTCACAACCACAACCTTGCTTGGACATTTATTTCTACCACTTCATTTCCTTGAGTTCAACCCCTCAACTTCAACTACTCCTAGCTGGTGTCAGTCCCAATTTTTCTCCTTCTGGGCTGGAGTCTGAGGTGGAAAGCTGTCTCTCGTCGGCCATCTTGCCCCCCTCACCCCCAGTCTACCACTTCTTTCCACCACTGACTGTGGCAACAGGGATCCCTGTCTTGAAAGTCTGTCCTCTCCTGAGTTCCGTGATGGGATAATTTTCTTCCTACTTGCTTTCACCCCTGCTTGGTGTTCTTTGATCCCTTCTCTTTTAATTTCCCACTTTCCAAATGTAGGGGATTGCAAAATTGACTTGAGAACCTTTCTTTCCCTCTGCTCTCCTCTCCTCATTATTTGCTCATGGCCTCTTGTTTTCCCACTGCTTTAAACTTGGTTCATTATGTGGAGAAAATGACTGCAACAGCTACTCTCTGGGCTTTTTCCCTCCTCTCTCTCGTTTCCTTTGCTTCCTTCTAGATTGATTTTCCTGAAACATAGATCTGATCTCACCCCTCCTACTGTGAACTAATATAGGTATCAACTTCTCACCTGTATCCCAAAGCATTAAAGCTTTTAATCATTTAAATTAAGCATTTACATCATGGTCTCAAGATAATGTCCTGGTAGGCTTCTATATCTAGTCTACATGCCAACTAAATTGAGCTACTTACTGTTTCTCAAGGATGTCCTATACTTCCCCTCTTCTGAGACTTTATGTTCTTCTATATTTATATAAATGTATACATCTGTAGTTATTGTTGTACTTGTGGTAGTCATATGTTCTGCTTTGTCTGGGTCACTTCTGGTTATTTCTATTCTCTTGGCATCAGTATTGCTAAGCATCACCCTTCACACTTAAAAGTATGGTGGTTTGGATGACAAATTATACAGTCAGCCTACCTAGAAAGCTTTTTCTCTTATTCCTTCTCTCAATCTTATTCCCCAATCCTCACTCCATTTAGCTTTATTTGTGGTAGACATGACACTATCATTTCAAGTCATGTGCCATCTGAAAACATCAAGTTTCATAAGGCTGTGTTAGTCGTACCCCACCCTCCTCTCACCAATTTAATGTACCCTCTTCCTACATTCAACCTCTACATTTACCAACATCCCAGTTATTTGTATTTATGTATCGTTTTTTATCTTTCAGGATCCTTCAAAGTTCAGGGTCTCTGTATTGAATAACTTATTTTCATCCGCAAATGAAAGAAAACCCTAGTGAAACATTTAAACCATGAGAAAAACTTATTCTATCACGTAACAAGGAATGAGGATAGTTCAAAAATAACTACTTTAATATCCGAACAACAGATCAAAGATCCAGGGATCTCTTCTCTGTTTACGCTGCTATAATATATGTCTGTTCTGCTCTTAGCTGGATCTCCTGTGAATGAATAATGGCCACCCTTTTTCTAGAAATCATATCTAAACATGATGGTGTCCAGCAGAAAAGAAAAACAAATTATTCTGTGAGTGCTTTTAAAAATAGGAAACCCCTACATCAAAAACATCCATACCTCCTCATGCTTCACTGGGCAAAATTTCATACGCAGGCCTAAATCAGGCACATCTTGGGTAGACAGGGCCATAGCACTTGGGAAATCATTCATCCCTTGAGAGGGAAGATGGCCCTGACTCCCTTCAAGGTCAGAGCCATTACAAGAAGGTAGATGACTGAACAAAACCAAGGCCATTTGAAGAAGAGAAATAGTTGGCAATTATTAGGCAAACAGCAGTGTATCCTACTTATATAAGTTTAAGTTCAGCCAATAATTATTAGATAGAATTGATATGAAGAATTTTAATTTACCTCAATATTCTAAGGTTTCATAGATGATACAAACTGCTGTTAGATAGGCTTTAACAAGTTATCGGTGCTGCACATAACAGGTTCACTTTACCTTAGTTCATATGGAGAGACCATAATTTAGATTTTGAAGAAAACTTGATTGAGATTTTTAAGAGCCATCTCAAACTGCTGGCCAGCAAACCATGCTCAGAACCGCTCCTTAAACAGAATTGTTCGCTGCTACTTTTTGATGGAATGCTTTTTTTCCCTCAGTATTTGAGTCCCACAGGACTCAAATGTTCATAGACGTTCAAACGTCTATCACAAATTTGCATTTTGATACTGAAGTGGAGAATTCTCAAATTTCTGCCACATGAGAGGTGCGATAAATAAGAGGTCAAGAAACTTTGATTTTGAGACATTCTGTGGTGTCAACGGGAGCTTGATGACCTTGATCCTGCTGCATGAGGGGCCTCTCTTTTCACAGGCAGGAGAGATGTTCTTTCTTTCCACCCAGGGTTTATTCAGGACAAACACCGCTCAGGAGCTCAGGATCCTCCACGGTTAAGTCAGAGGTGGAGGGTAGAGAATACAGCACAGCAGGTGTAATACACTCTGCACACAGGGCTTTTCAACTCTCCCAAGTGTTGTTACCAGTCAGCAACACAGATGGTCCCAGTGGGGAGACCACAGGGGTCCCACATAGTCTGGGCCAACATGAGAAGGAGCCACTATTAACATGAGAATATTCTTCACAATAAAAGGATCAGAAAGACTAATTCTCTTTCTGAATGAAGTAGAAAGGACAGGACAGAGGAAAACTGCTCCTAAAACCTTCCCTGGGCATCGATGCCCACAGTTAGGGATCTAGGTCCAGGGGCCTTGCAGCTGGTATTTTACATTCTCATCAACACTCACGCTGAATGCGGAGATGTGATGACTCTCGATATTTTGTCAGCCCACAATAGGACTCAGTAGAAAAGCAGAATCTAAGATTGTGCGTGATTTGGACATTTGAGAAAGCATTCTAAAGGATGAAAAGGCTGGATGAGACTGATTTCCTTCCAAGTGTAAAAGTCAGGGATTCTTATCTCTGGGTGATTTTTTACACGCATGTTTAGATAATGGAAATGCTAATCTGACTCTTCGAACAAGGGGGAATGGGCAGATAGCATAGAAACTGTGTCAGTTATACAGGAAAGACATAGTGGGCTCCAAAGTCAAACTTTCTCCCCCCTGAACAATTAGACTCACTAGAAAGTCTTTTATAACTTCTTTAGGCCTCAAGTATGCTATTCAATGTTTGCAAATAAATATCTCATCATTGTTTTGAAAAATAATATGAAGCTATAATATTTCCTCTGAAATTGTATCTTTTCTTAAATGAACTTCCTGTTAATCTTCTTTGTTTTTTTTTTTTTTTTTTTTGCAGTTTTTGGCTGGGGCTGGGTTTGAACCCACCACCTCCAGCATATGGGGCCAGCGTCCTACTCCCTTGAGCCACAGGCGCCGCCCCTATTCTCTGCTACTTTCTTCACCTCCCACCAAACTGCTCCATTCTCAATGTTTCAAAGGCATTTTGGAGTAGCAAGCTGAGTCTAAAAATAAGATTCAGTAGGAGAAAATATTGTAGATATTCTCTGCCCTACCACTGTGTTCTTTACTCTTCATTTGAATAAATGAAACTGTCTGTTAGATCAACCTAGTGGCCTTATTTAGTTTAAAAAAAAAAAACCCAGTTTCCATGCTTGTGTTTTATACAGAAAATCTGGTTGGTAGAAACAGTACCTATAGGTGCAGAAGTTCAGATAAAGCTGTTTTAACTTTTGTTCCTAAAATATAGGAAAATAATAAAGCATTATAACATCAAGTTTGACATTGGGTGCTAAAGTAGGTTAGTATATATCTTATAAGGTGCTTTAACTCCATTCTTACAAATACTTCTTACGCATATATTAGGATTGGAGTCAGACTTCCAGGTCTGCCATAATGAGACCTTGGGGAACTGACTTAACCACTGTGCCTCAGTTTCCTTCTCTGTAAAGTAAGAGTGATAAGACCTACTTCATCAGGTAGTTATCAAGGCCAGTGAAATTCATATATGTAAGGTATTTGGAACAATTCCCGGCCTATAGTTAGTGCTATAGGTCACTTTTAAAAATGACAATAAAAAGGAATGTACATATGAATTTATATAGTAAATGAGAATATATCATAAACTGAAATTAAAGACATTTGGGATAATGGCTTTACCATTATATGTTGGAAACCCCTAAATTAGCTTGCTAATAAATTCAACTAATTCAGAGCTGTTAGCATTTTACATTTACGTCATAATTGTACCTTTGCCTACTACACTGGGAGCCCTAAGCTGGAAAGTTTCACTTATACCAAGTACAAGGAGACCAGACTACAAAATGAGCTTATGTTCCAAGATCCATCTCATTCATTTATTTTTGGGTTTCAATCATGCTTTCCTTTGCGTATTCTCATCAAACATTTTTAATGGCTTGGTAAAGTATAAGGATTTCCTATGTAATCAACATTTACTCTTTTTTTTTTTTTTTTTTATTGAATGGTAACTGTTCTTCATTAATTCTTTGCCTAGGCTG